>NC_044031.1:562635223-562935887 GCF_901765095.1 Microcaecilia unicolor | reverse complement strand
TACTCTTTCCAAAAATAATAGGACTTGGGGCATGCAATGAAGCTACAAAGTAGTAAATTTAAAATGAATCGGAGAAAATACTTCTTCACTCAATGTGTAATTAAAGTCTGGAATTCATTGCCAGAGAATGTAGTAAAAGCAGTTAGCTTAGCGGGATTTAAAAAGGTTTGGATATCTTCCTAAAAGAAAAGTCCATAGACCATTATTAAAATGGACTTGGTGAAAATCCACTTCTCATTTCTAAGATTAGCAGCATAAAATGTATTGTACTGTTTTGGGATCTTGCCAGGTACTTGTGACCTGGATTGGCCACTGTTGGAAACAGGATACTGAGCTTGACGGACATTCGGTCTGTCCCAGTATGGCAACACTTATGTACTATTCATGCTAAATGATTAAAAGACTGTCCTTTTAAAGCCATTGCTTCATTATGTGGGTCTTTTACTAAGCCGTGGTAGTGTTTTTAGTTCGTGGTAGCAATCAGCTTGCAGTAAACGCTGAGATGCCCATTATATTCCTATGGGTGCCTCAGCATTTACCACCAGCTTATTTCTACCACTAGTTAAAAATGCTACCTTGGCTCAGTAAAAGACCTCCTATGTGAAAATATGTTATAGGATATGTACAACTGTATCAGAAACTAAAATTCTGGGGGAAAAAAATCAGTGCAGTGGCATGATGGTAGTAAACAGCACAATCATGCAGAAGGACTTGGATTTGATTCCTTTCCTGGCTCAAGTCTTCTACTCCCTGAGTTATCCAGAGCTGGAGAAGCTGCAAGAGCAGTGTTTGGGACCTTTCAAGGGCTAGGATTGTAGTGATGGTGCTGGTCAAGGTTTCTAGATACAGTTCTGAGGCATGACTCCAAGGTGCAGCCCTGGTGCAGTGATATACACAGGATTAAAAAAAAACAACTTTTGTTCATTTGGGCTTTTCCTCCCTAATTTTTAGATTTTTTTTCTTTCAAGTCATCTCACACATTTATTTAAATAAAAGTTTCACTTCTCATTAGAAGTTTTTTAACGCATGCTACAACTTGCTTTAATTTGTAGTTTAATGCATGTTAAATCAAGTTAGCATGATCTTAGGGGTTGATATTCAGAGCGATTTTACTGGGCAGGACAGGCCTCTGCCTGGTTACATTGCTCTGCCAATGCTAATTTCAGTGATACTAAACTAGACAGTGCCACAGAATATAAGCTCTGAGTGCAGCACATTCTCTGGTTTGTGCCAGGGCAGTCTAGAATCATAACTACTATGGACCTGAGGTGATTGGGGCACCACAGATATTCAATTCTGGTGCCCAGATAACTAACTGGGCGAGCGAACTACATACAATGCTGTCCAAGCTATGCCCACTTAGTTATATTGAGTATCAGCTGGACCTGGATAACTTCTGGTGGCCTGTAAACACCCAAATATTCAGGGCTGGTAGATGGATTAGGCCCGACACTGAACATCCAGGTCTAATTCGGCCCATGGTAGTCAGCATTTAAAACATCGCTGAGCACTGTGAGCTGAATATTGCCACCTAAATTTATTAAGGTGAGTTACCGAAACAAGTGCGCCCTAACAAATGCACATTCAGTACTGAGGACAATTGCCGCAATGGACTATATGGACAGCGTCACCACGTATGAAGGATTTTTGCTGGCATTAGCCAGATAGTGCCACTGAAAATCCACCGATGGCTGACTTATTCCCCTGAGAATATGCTCATACATTTTCATTGAAGATACATTCAACCCAGCAGAAAGAAATGCTATGATTAAAGCACACTGTGCATCTCACAAAAAATACATGATCTTGTGTACGCTGGTGTCAAACATCAAGGTGTGCTAGCATTTGTAGCACATGCTAAAAATAAGTGTGTGCTAAATGCTAAAGATGCTCATAGGAATATATGTTACAGTAGTATATAGACATATAATCGATTATATATGTGAAGGGAGTGTGCAGTTACTCCCTGAGTCTCCACCGCATATTACCTATTGTGGCTGAAAAGCTAAGTATTAGCTTTTCAGCCACAATAGGTAATATGCGGTGGAGACTCAGGGAGTAACTGCACACTCCCTTCACATATATAATCGATTATATGTCTATATACTACTGTAACATATATTCATTTGAAACTAAAAGATAAAAATGGAGAAATTGAGAAATATGATATAAGTAAATGTTATACTAGAAAACCAAAGAAAAATTTAAAAAATCGGGATTTATGAGGATTGCGATACCGCCTCTCTCAAAATGCTTGGCTCAAAATACTTAAAGCCATTTTAGAGGTCGGTATGCTAATCTGAGGATCTCCTGCAGACGCCTCAACGTGTTTAGTTATACAATGAGGATAAACTGAAGTGAAGTTGAGTATACATGCATAGGAATATATGGGCATATCTAGCATTTAGCGCATGCTTAGTTTTCGCATGCACTTAAAACACTAGTTCACCTTTGTAAAAGGACCCCACTAATTCTTATGTTGCTGCAAATGGCAGCCCATTCCTACCAAATAACTGCCTCTGCTACCCACAGGGAAAAAATGGGTAGCTATCAATGCACTGTCTCTGTCCCACAACAGCTGCTCCTCTCAGCTAACCCTCTCCCTTACTCCACTTTCTCCTGAAGCAATACTTCTGTTATTGACAGAGGGAGGCTGCCAATGTATGCCTCTCACCACAAGATCTGCCTCCAATGCTTAGTCCTTGACCACTCTCCCGTGAAGAACAATTCCCAATTTATTAGATTTTTTTATTATAATGTTAATTACGCAGAGCAGAACGCCTTTGGCGGAAAAATTACAAAAGTTGTGCTTTGAAATAATCGTTCATGGAGCTATCTCTTTGTTACAACTCTGAACTTAAACTTGCAAAGAAGAATTATTTCATCAAAATTATTAGTAGCTCCTCTAATCCAGCTAGGAGGTTGTATAAATTTTTTTCTGACCTCACTCATTACGATAGTTTGAATGCTGGTCAGAATTTTCCTTCAGCTACTGCTTTGGCTAATTATTTTCAATTGAAAATTGCTAGTTTACAATTATCACTAACTCCTAGTACTGAATCCTATTCATCCACTACTACTGAGGCGTTAAGTTCCATCAATTGTTCTGTATACTAGAGTGATTTTAATGTTCCTTCTCTTACTGTTTTAGAAAAGACAATCAGTGATATCCATCTTACCACTTCTTTATTAGATTCTGTTCCATCCAATTGGTTAAAGATTTTGCAACATGGATTGTCACCCTTAGTTCTTCACTTGGTAACCTTAAGTGCAACAATTGGCAAAGTGTCACGTTTTCAAAGCTGGAACTAGGTTTGTGAGCCCTTGGGCCATTGCTGAGGAGCGGCAGTGGCAGGCAAAACCACCCCACACCGGAGACTAGGCAGAGCAGGACTGGAACCCTGGACTGGAGTTGCAGCAGAGGCAAACAAGCAGAAATAAGCAGAGCAGACACACTTAAACTTCACCTGCATTTGGCCGCCTTTCACCAGGAGTTGAGCCCCTGACTGCAGGTGGCTGGCAGGACTTACTGGGCAAGGCAGGACTGGATACCCACTCGGCTGAACCAGGACTGAGGGTCAGAGGGGAAAGGAACATACAGGGGCAGCAGGGCAAGGAAGGGAAAGCTAAAGGGCAGGACTGAAAGCTGCAAGCAGCCACTAAAACAGGGAACAAAACACTGATAACAAGACACAGAACTGAAAGCTGCAGAGCAGCCACAAAGACACAAACAGACAAAGACTAAACACAAAACTATAACCCAGAGACAGGACTAGCAAACAAACAACAACCAAATCTAAACTACACACAGCCCAACTAGAAACAAACAAGAGTCTCAGGCAAGAACTTAAACAGAAGTGCAACAAGCACCAACATACCATGCAAAGGCAGAGAATATCCAACTGACTAATAAGTCCCGCAGCATCTGAGGCTCAGCTGCAGCAATCACCAGGCAACTATGGGTGCTGTGTAGGTTCAATCCAAGCAAGCAAGTCTGGCAGCCCAGAAGATCCGGACCGGACTGGACTGAAATCTGGAACGGGTGACAATAACCAGATAGTCCATTGCAGCCACCAGGTCTGCCACCAGGTGGTGAGAGGAAGGAGAGCACGAAACATGGGCACAACCGTGACACAAAGTGCCTCAGTCAGGGAAAAAGGCTGTCGTTAAGCCTATCTTAAAGAATCCTAAGTCTGATCTGTTAGACCCTTCTGACTACTGTCCGGTCTCTAACCTGTGCGTCCTAACAAAAATTACATAAAAAGTAGTATTTAACCAACTGGTTGCTTATGTTGATCAAACTAATATTCTGCATCCACAACAGATGGGTTTTAGAGCTATACATAGTACAGAAACAAGAGTGACCACATTGCTTAGCAAACTACACACTATCCAAGAAAAGGGAGATATTGCTCTCCTCATCTCTTTAGATTTATCAGCTGTTTTTGACCTTGTGGATCATTCTTTGCTTTTGGCACGCCATCAGTTAATAGGTCTAATAGATACTACTCTGGCTTGGTTTACATCTTTTCTCAAAGGGAGGGTTTTTTTCTGTTTACACTGTTACTGGCACATCTTCTAATTATGAATTAACTTGTGGAGTACCCTAGGGGTCAGTCCTTTCACCGTTACTTTTCAATATTTTTCTTAGTCTACTCGCAACTTTACTTCAAGATCATAATATATGTTTTTTTTATTTATACAGATGATATTCTTCTAATATATCCTACATCTCCATATTCTATTGATCTAAAACCCATCCAAAAGGCAATTACTGCTTTGTTCAAGTGGCTAACATCCCAACTAAAATGACAGTGTGTTGGATCAGAGGTTCCCTTAGCGCACCATCTATACCTTTACATTTCTTCGGACATCAAATCACCTCTGTTGAGTCATTCTGTTACCTGGGAATATATATTGACTCTAAACTTTCATTTAACACACAAGTTTCAAATGTTGTAAAATCTGGGTTTTTCAGGTTGTGTTGCTTAAAGTCGATTCGAAATTATTTGGACTTTAATTCTTTACACACACTATTACATGCTATTTTGTCAATTCTCAGCTAGACTATTGTAATTACCATATATGCAGGCTGTCCACAATTCCAATTATGTAGACCAGACCCTCCAAAATTCTGCAATCCATCTATTGTTCAAAGCAAAATGTCTTGAATCTGTTATGCCATTATTCCTTTTGAATCTGTTGTGCCGTTATTCCTTGAACCTGTGTCATACCATATCTGGATTAAAATTCTGTTACTTACCTTTATTACTTTATATTCTGGTAGCTCTGCATACATTTGTTCTTGAATCATTTCTTGTACTCCACCCCATTCACTTCGATCACTTGACGCTAATTGTTTGGTGTTGCCTTTCCCCTAATCAAGCTCATTACAAGTCAACTCGAAACTCAGCGTTCTACTTTCTGGCTCCCTCCCTTTGGAATAATTTACTGGCAACCATTAGGGTGGAACTCTCATTAAGTTTAAGAAACAGCTTAAAACTCATTTTTTTTCAATTGGTCTTTCTGTTTAGGGCCCATTGATTTTGCACAGCCAGTACCTGTCGGACTTGCTAACACTATAGTTTGTGTCTATAGTATTTGATTTTGACCATTTTGTAATTTATTGTACTTGAGTGAATGGTTTCTTTCCGTTAGTATATGGAGTTCCTTTTCTTTGAGTTTGTGTTTAATATTTGCATTGTTAACTGCTTCGACCTATTGCGATGTAAAGGCGGTATATCAAGTTGTAAATAAACATAAACATAAGATGTAAATAAAAATGTGGATAAAGGTGAGTATCTGGATTTTTCTGAAGGTATTTGACAAAGTTCCTTATGAAGGACTCTTCAGAATTTGAAAAAGTCATTGGGTAGGATACCACGCCTTATAATGAATTGGAAACTGGATAAAAACTGGAACCAGAAAGTAGGTCTAAAATACCTTTCCAATTGGAAAAACAAAAGTCAACAATAAAGTGCCCCAAGGGTCTGTGCATTAGCTGAACTGTTTAACATATTCAGAAATGATCTGGAGAAGGAGCAACAAGTGAGGAGATCATAGCTGCAGATGACATACAATTTTTCAAAGTCATTAATACAGAAAAAGATTGGGATTAATTGCAGAAAAATTGCATATGACTAAGAAACTGAACATTTAAATGGCAGATAAAATTGAATGTGGACAAATGCAAAGTGATGCACATAAGGGAAAAGCAATCCAAAATGCTAAGTTCTGATTTATTATGTACCACTGAAAAAAATATATCTTGGCGTTATTCTGGATATGTCCAGTGTGCCACAGCTGCTGAAAAAAGCAAATAGAATATAAGGGATTATTTGAAAAAGAATGAAGAACAAAACTGAGGGTATCATCATGCCTCTGTATAGTCCATGGTGTGAATGAATTGAGTCTCCCTATCTCAAAAATGACATAAAACTAGAAAAGATTCAGAGAAGAGTGAAAGAAATGAGAAGTTAGAAAGTGCACACTTACATTGTGGCATAGTTGTGCATTTCCCCTTCTTCCATTCAAAAACTGAGACATTTGTATGCGGAGAACATCCTGGTGAGAGAAGTGGTCTGAGAGTACCAGGGACTGGGTGGGTTATTGGAGGGGAAACTATGGTATCTATGTGTTCTGACTGATGGTGTATGAAAATTGTGTATACAGGTATCTGTGACATAGTGTAGGTGTGCATCTCTAAGAATGTCTGATGGGTGTGTAGGGTGTGCATGAGATGGCGGAGTTTAATAGAATGGGATGTTGTCTTGAGAGGAGTGTGGTAGGGGAATATGAGTCACTGTATGTGTGTGAGGATTTGTGTGGGATGTTGGGTTGTTTGGGATTTGTTTGGGTATGTGGTATCTACTGTATGTGGTGCAGTGTAGAAAAGTCTGGATATATGTTTAGGGATGTTCTCACATCTTTTCCTTCCCTCACTTCCCTTTTCCCCTTATACTATTTCCAATTCTCTCCCCCTCTCTCTTCCCTTACATATTGTTCTTTTCCCCCTTGTATGTACCTCACCTCCTCTCCCCTTCCTTATACTCTCCCTTTCACCTTACATTCTTCCTTCTCTTTTCTCTACTTCTCTTCCTCCCTCATACTCTCCATCCATCTTACCTTCTTTCGCCACCCACTTTCCTTCTTGCAGTCTTCCATCTTCCCTCCCTACTCTATTTCCCCTTCATTCTCTCTCTTTCCCTTAGTGCCATAGGGAATAGGAACCCAGTGGCTCACTTCAACACTTGGGCCCATTGTTGCCCTCCCACCAATAAGCTGATTCTTGCTGGCCTCTGCAGAAACTTATATGTAGATACAGAAGGACAAACAGATGAAGCAACATTTCCCCCTCCCTCGAATAGGCACTACTGCTACATCGAAATGCATCTAATAAAGGGAATAGAGCACCTCTCATGAAGAAAGGCTAAACATCTTCAGTTTAGAAAAGATAATTGTCAGAGAATATGATAGAATTTTATAATGTCATGTGAAGTGGAGTGGTTAAACAGTGAAAAGTTGCTTAATCTTTCAAACAATGCCAAACTAAGAGAATGTTCTGTGAAACTAACAACCAGTATATTTTTTTATTACATTTGTACCCTGTGCTTTCCCACTCATGGCAGGCTCAGTGCAGCTTACACAAAGGGGCATAATCGAATGGAAACGTCTATTTCCATGGGCGTTTATCTCCGAGAACGGGTCCGTGAAGGGGCGGACCGAACCGTATTTTCGAAAAACATGGACGTTTATCTTTTTTTGAGCTGGGCGTTTTTGTTTTTCAGCGATAAGGGAAACCGAAAGCGCCCAGCTCAAAAACGAATAACTCCAAGACATTTATTTGTGGGAGGGGCCAGGATTCGTAGTGCACTAGTCCCCCTCACATGCCAGGACACCAACCGGCAACCCTAGGGGGCACTTTTACAAAAAAAAAAAAAGGTAAAACAGCTCCCAGGTGCATAGCACCCTTCCCTTGGGTGTTGAGCCCCCCAAATCCCCCTCAAAACCCACTGCCCACAAGTCTACACCATTACTATAGCCCTAAGGGGTGAAGGGGGGCACCTACATGTGGGTACAGTGGGTTTGGGGGGGCAGTTTGGAGGGCTCCCATTTACCAGCACAAGTGTAACAGGTGGGGGGGGGATGGGCCTGGGTCCACCTGCCTGAAGTCCACTGCACCCCCTAATAACTGCTCCAGTGACCTGCATACTGCTGCCAGGGAGGTGGGTATGACATTTGAGGGTGAAAATAAAAAGTTGTGAAACGGCATATTTTGTGGTGGGAGGGGGTTTGTGACCACTGGGGGAGTCAGGGGAGGTCATCCCCGATTCCCTCCAGTGGTCATCTGGTCATTTAGGGCACTTTTTGGGGCCTTATTCGTGGAAAAACAGGGTCCAGGAAAAGTGCCCTAAATTCTCGCTAAAAATGCATATTTTTTTCCATTATTGGCAAAAGGCGCCCATCTCTGATCGCCCAATAACCACGGCCCAGTTCCACCTTCACCACGCCTTTGACACGCCCCATCAACTTTGTCCGCATCCGTGACGGAGTGCAGTTGAAAACGTCCAAATTCAGCTTTCGATTATACCGTTTTATTTGTTTTTGTGAGATAAACGTCTATCTCCCGATTTGGGTCACAATATAGGCATTTTTCTATTTCAATTATAAGCAGGATAGTGTATACGGGTACTTATTTGTACCTGGGGCAATGGAGGGTTAAGTGACTTGCCCAGAGTCACAAGGCACTGTCTGTGCTTGAAGTGGGAATTGAACTCAGTTTCTCAGGACCAGAGTCCACCACCCTAACCACTAGGCCACTCCTCCACAGTATATTGAAAACAAATCATTAGTGCATAATTAAGCTTTGGAATCTGTTGCAAGACTACATGGTCAAGTCGACCAACTTAGTGTGATTTAAAAGAGGACTGGACAAGTTCCTGGAGTAAAAGTTCATAAAATTTTTATTTAGCCAGATAGACTTGGGAAGTCATTGCTCATCCGTGGAAATGAGTGTTGAGAAGGTAATCTACTTTAAAATTTCACATTTCATACTTCACTTTGTTATACCACATATAGTTAAAAATATTTAAGTGATTTACAGTCTAGATAAAATTAATAAGGTAAGTGGAAAAGGTGGAAGTTGAAACAAAAGTGACCTAAGGTACACTTTCCAATGTATAAGAGGATAGGGAAAAGGTTGGAAGTAAACCCATTCAATGTAAGATACAAGAGGAGGGGATGGAATCAAGATGGCGTCAGTAGCGGATGTGTGCTCCCAAAGCTCCTGAGACACATCGTTGTTTTTTTCGAGAGAAGTTCTTTTCCCCGATTTCAAAATGGGGAAAAGAAAGGGGAAGACGGCAGTTCCTACCTCCGTGGTTCCGCCGACGACGCCAATCTCCCGACAAACAACTTTGGAGATCTTCGGAATTGGGAGCCATGGTGAACAGTTGACTGCTTCGACGGGTTCGGCTGTTTTAGAAGCGGACCGCAGCATTGAAGGAGCGACGTTGAGTCCTCCTTCTTACACCGCTCCTCCACAACCCGGAAGCGAAAGACTTCCTGAAGGGCCACGGCAGTTGGAAACGCTATTTGCAACGCCGTTGGGAGGAGGACCTTCAGGCACTTCAACCCCGGGAAAGGAGATAACAACGCAGGAGCAATTGCTGGTCAATGCCCCTGCTCCCCGAGGTTTCGCCGCCGAGAGTAATGGAGGAATACAGAGACCTTCAGTGGTGACTATGAATTCATTATGGGACGCAATTCAAGGGGTTAATAGTACATTACTCCAGATGAATATTACTATTAATGGTGAAATTAAGGAAATTAAACAGACTAGTGAAAATCTGTCCAAAAATTTTCAGGAACAGAAAGAAAAAGTTTTGAAGATGGAAGCTGAAGTTGGAAAACTTCAAAATCTAACGTTTTCCTTAATTAAAGAAAGAGAAATACAGGAAAAGAAACTAGAAAATCTGGAAAATAATGCCCGAAGGAACAATCTAAGGCTAATTAATTTTCCAAAATCACCCCTTGTTACTGCTATAGATATGCTTAAGAGATATTTTACTCAAATACTGGGAATCTCAATGGAGGGTTATCCCCCTATAACGAGAACCCAGTATATTACGGGTGTTTCTAAAATCCCAAAGGAGCAATTATTAGCTGCTCCAGATTTAAACCTGACAGAATTTCTAGAGAACTCTCTGGAAGTTGTTACAGAGAGAACGACACTTATTGTGACTTTCGCACTGGAAATGGACAGAAACAATATTCTGAGACTTTATTTTCGCCATTTAAATGAAATCTTCTTGGGTCAAAAAATACAAATTTTTCCGGATTTGGCAAGGAGTACGCAAAAAAGAAGAAAAGACTTTTTGATATATAAAACTAGAGTCTTAAAGCTGGGTGCTACATTTTTGCTTAAATTTCCTTGCAAATGTTATATTACCTGTGAATCAGTTAATTACGTATTTTTTACTCCCTCGAAGTTATTAGATTTTATTGTTTCCAAGGAGAGTGCTGGTATACCTGTTGTCTTGCCTCCCTAATTAGAAATGCTGTTTAGTTGGCTGCAGAAATCTGTTTTGACCCTTCCGTTTAAACAATTTAGTTTATATTAATAATTTCTTGTATAATATTTCCTAGTATCTTGATTCAAACTTATTGAGGACAAATTTGAAATATTATTTTCTATAAGTAATGATAAATGTATATTTCCTTATTTAATTTTCTGATATTGCTGAACTTTATATTTTGATGTAAATGGAAAATTCATAAATAAAGAGTTAAAAAAAAAAAAAAGATACAAGAGGAGGGTAGGTTGGGCAAAAGGACTCGAGGACATATGTGGTGACCTAGACTGGGCACTGAGTAAAACAGAATGCTGGGATTGATGGACCTTGATCTGACCCAGTAGATAACGTTCTCTATTAGTACAGGGAAAAAAGCCAGCTAGCAATCCCTTCCCCCCTTTCTCCCTTGAAGGATTCCTGATGGTACTTCAAGGTAAGATGGAGCTGGCACATCTCATTACCTTTCCTGGGAGAGCCATATGTTGTGGTATGGAGAGAACTGGCCAGTGATCCTCTTTCTCTCTTTCCTAAAGAATGTTCACTGCCAGAAGAAGACAAATAGTACACTGAGGTAGAGGACATTTTGGAAGGGGAATAGAAAAGTGAGGATGGAATAGTAGTGAGAACATAAGTCCAGGAGATCATATGATTTCTGGAAAAAGACAGAGAGATAACTCTTTCCAAAAATACTAGGACTAGAGGGCTTGCAAAGAAGCTGCTAAGTAGTACATTTAAAACAAATCAGTGAAAATATTTCTTCACTCAACAAGTAATTAAACTCTGGAATTCATTGCCAAAGAATGTGGTAAAAGCAGTTAGCTTATCAGAGTTTAAAAAAGGGTTGGCTAATTTCCTTAATGTCCATAAGCCATTATTGAGATGGAATTGGGGAAAATTCATTGCATATTCTAGGATAAGCAGCATAAAATCTGTTTTGCTGTTCTGGGATCTTGCCAGGTATTTGTGACCTGGATTGGTCACTGTTGGAAACAGGATACTGGGTTTGATGGACCTTTGTTATGTCCCAGTATGTGCTTAATGTAGGCTATTTCAGTATCTTACAGGAAGCCCAGCACTATGCCAGTGATGATTTTGAATTATAGGCTATTACTCCATGCATGTTATCTCAATATCTTCTTGCTAGGCTTACCTTTACGGCAATTGCCTATTTGCAAGTTCTTCAAAATACAGCAGCAAGGTTGATTTTCAAAGGATCTGGGTGGAATAGTGTTTCCTATTACTGTTGCTATTAGTTCTTAAAATTCTTACACCTCTTTGCTTAATTTAAGATCGGTATATACTTGTAAACATCTCTGCCGTCTCCTAATCAGGTTAGGTTGAAGAGTAAACTGAAGAAATCTATAATGGGTGCTGAACAAGGATTATGCATTTTGCTTCCACTGTTGGGCAGACTGGATGGACCATACAGGTCTTTATCTGCTTCTCATCTACTATGTTACTGTCCTGCTTATTTTCGAAGGAGAAGGGCCACCCTTCTCTCAGGTGCGGCCAAATCGGCATAATCGAAAGCCGATTTTGGCCACCCTCACTTGGCTGCCCTTAGCCGATAATGGAAAAAAGAAGGGCGGCCCTGACGAGCATTTCGCCGACTTTACTTGGTCCATTTATTTTCAGGACCAAGCTTCCAAAAAGTTTCCAAACTGACCAGATGACCACCAGAGGAAATCGGGAATGAGCTCCCCGTACTCCCCAGTGGTCACCAACCCCCCCCCCCCACCCTAAAAAAAAAATTAAATTTTTTCACCCTCTATACCAGCCTGAAATGTCACACCCAGCTCCATGACAGCAGTATGCAGGTCCCTGGAGCAGTTTTAATGGGTGCAGTGCATTTCAGGCAGGCAGACTCAGGCCCATCCCCCCCACCTTACACTTGTGGTGGTAAGTGTTGAGCCCTCCAACCCCCCCCCCCCCCCCAAAAAAACCCCACTGTACCCACTTGTAGGTGCCCTCTTCAACCATAATGGCTATGATAGTAGTTTACCTGAAAAGCAGTAATATACATTGTAAAACAGAAGAAAACAAGCAGCACTCAAATTCTAATAAGTCCAAATTCTATTTAAATTAGCACTTAGGTTTCCTGACATCTAAAAAATGACAAAGCTGTAAAGGTTAAAAAAAATGTAGTACACATTTACGTGGGAATCTTAATTGAAATTTGGCCCCCAAAGACAATGCTTCCTGCCTCATAGAGAGAAACATCTTCCTTCTCGCCTGTGTCCATCTAGAAACATTAGGAAATATACAAACTCTCTCTCCCAGAAAAATAACTGAGGCGGTTTGACGTAAATGCAGTCTTTACATCTCTCATTTTCTTTTTGATTGTAATTTTAAGTCTTTTGATGAAGTATGTTTTATTCTTTTCCTTTTCTTATTTCTTTTTAATATTGCAAACTGCTGTGAACTCATTATGGCCAAGCGATATAAAAAATGTAATAATAAACTGTAATGAGATGCAAAATATGTATTTGCATGCTTTGTAACTCATTACTATATAACCTGTGGCAATTAAAATATCACCGCAGTAAATTTTGTCAGGCTGCGTTAGGGCCCTTTAAGTTGTGTTAAGGGGCAAACAATGGGCACTTTTACAGAATGGCGGTAAGCCCAATGAGGGTTTACTGCTTGCTTTTTCAGGACTGCTGCCGGCCCAATGCGGTCGCCAGTGGTAGTCTTGCCCCGAGCACGCGCCATTTCCAGGGGAAAAAGCAAACCCCTGGAAATGGATTGCACGGCAGTAACTTGGCGGTAATTGAGCATTGCCGCTCGCTGCCTGGTGACTGCTGGGTTGATTAGACATTTAGACAATCGAAAAGGCTTTCAACGTATTTCATCCTTCACATCGCGGCTGTAATTCTCCTACAGACATGCTCACTTATGAGAAATTTTCTCATTGCCTGAGGCATTGGATCTATATACTTTACATACTGCAGAACAGAGAACTTGACCCCTGAGGCAGGCGTCTTTTACACTGAAACACGGCCCGTGTCGGGTCACTTGTCAATAAAGAACCACAGTTGTCTCAGTCTTGAAGGCCCAGTGTTGCTTTTTTTATTTGTATACTGCTGGGTTAGCGCAGGAGCCCTTATCGCCACCTCAATAGGTGACAGTAATGGCTTCCCATTATATGGCCATGCAGTAAGAGTTCTCTTACCGCATGGCCATTTGTGCTGGGGGCTTTTTTACCCGCTGCTATATAAAGGGTCCTGGTGCACGGGAAAATTGGCCCCCACCACCAGTGCAGGGCCCTTTTTCCCACAGCTTGGTAAAAGTGCCCCAATGTGACTTAATCCCTAATGCAGCTTGACAACTTCCTTCCTTAGTGGGACTATGTAGATAGTGCTACTGAATATCCACCTCAGCATTATCGGGATAGTGTTGGGGTGGGGTTTGAGGCCCTTGGGCACAGCTGAAGCTGCGTTCAATCTGGTTAGTGACAAAATTTAGTCTGCTAAGGTGGGATTCTATATATGGTGCCTAATAAAATCCACACAGAAAACATTTCTGCCTAAGCGTATTCTATAAGCTGCACGTACCTTTAGGCGCAGTATATAGAATACGCTTAGGTGGCAAACAAAGAGCCTAAATCTATGCGCCTCCATTTACATCAACAAAAACATAGATTTAGGCACAGAAGGCCATGTTTTATAGCTATGCACATAAATTTTAGAACACCCACGAAACGCCCATTTCCCTCTCATAATCACACCCCTTTTTGTCTGCGCGCATTAGAAGTTAGACATAGTGCGTTACAGAATACTCTGAGTTGTGCGCATAAATTCTAATTATTGCCAATTAGTGCTCATTATTTCTTGTTCAGTGCTGTTATCAATGCTAATTAGCTTGTTAAGCCAATTAAATTATGCATGCTGTTATACAATCCACTTGGACTTTGGCGTGGATCTCTACGCATGCTATATAGAATCCGGGGGTATATGAATAACTGTCTGGATAAAATTAGGATGGCAAAAAGGCTGTCCTAACTTTATCAGGTTAGCTACCCAGCAGTCTCAATATCACTGCCACCTGGATAGTGGGTAGCGCTGTGCACATCTGAATCCACATTAAATTCAGCCATGGTGGCCAGCATTTGAAATAGACACTGACCACCCTGGCTGAATATTGACACATGAATGATTATATCTGACAGATAACCTTGCTCAGCAGGCAAAGAAAACTAAATTCAGTTGAACATGAAGAACAGATGGCTGTGAAAGAAGACAAAAATAAAACTTGAGGTTTTCTGGCCTATCCTGGGTCAGTATGGGGGTTGTCAAAAATCCAGGACTGGCTTAAAATCTCATTCTTGGAACTGACAGGTCTGACATTCCCACCTATGCTTTAGAATAGCCAAAAAATGATGATGAACAGATGGCTGAATAAAAGTGGCAATAACTTTTTTTCAGGTTGGGGCTTTCTTTCTGTCTTTGATTTAATTCCTCCATGCATAGATTGGATTTTCCTCAAGTCTCTGTTAAAAGTTTTGATATATTGCACATAAAAATGGCACAGAAAACAGATGGTGTCCAAGTAAGTTGGCAGGAGCCAAGGTGAGTATTTCACTTACTAAAGCCAGCTGTTTATTTTGAAGCAGTGAGTATGTCTGTTTTTTGTTCCAACAAAGCAAGATAAAACTACTCCACAGGACAGCATATCTACACAATGCTGTTTTTTTAATGTTGGGTGGTATAGAATGAAGCCATCATCAGTGCTATCAAGCTTGGGGATTAGATTAGATTCTAAATTTTTATTTATTTATTTATTCATTACATTTATACCCCACATTAGCCTGAAGTTCAATGTGGCTTACAAACAAACAATAAAGTGAATAAAACATAATATTGTACAGAATATAACACAAATTACAATAACTTGTAATAAAGTCTACATATGCCCAGATATCATCTGTTGTGTGCAAAACATTTAGGGGCCCCTTTTACTAAGCCACGTAAGCGCCTATGTGCGCCCAATGCATGCCAGTTCTGAGTTGCTGCCCGGCTACCCCGTGGCTCTCACAGTAATTTCATTTTTGGTGCGTGTCCACTACGCGTGCCCGAAAAATATTTGTTATTTTCTGGCCCATGTCTCAGCTACACCCGAAAGTGGCATTTGGCGTGCGTAGGTCATTAAAACCTGGTTACCGCATGAGACTTTACCGCTAGGTCAATGGCTGGTGGTAAATTCTCAGACCCAAAATGGATGCGCGGCAATTTTCATTTTGTTGCAAGTCCATTTTTGGCAAAAATTTTAAAAAGCCTTTTTTACAGGTGCGCTGAAAAACAATTCTGCATGCGTTCAAATCCCGAGCCTACACTACCGCAGGCCATTTTTCAGCGCACCTTAGTAAAAGGACCCCTTAGGTCTTTATGGCAAATTTTTCATTTGTGTCAGTAATACATCATTTAGAAACAATAATCCAAATTACTGCAATTCGGTCTAAGTCAGTACAGTATTGATTAGAGTTATTACAGAACACAGCAGAAAACCTTAGGAAGAGGTTGAAAAGGTTTGATCACAATTCTGCAGTTTTTCAAGTCTTCACTAGCTCCAGGTAAAGGTGAGAATAAACTTTAAGGTGTTATCTTTGATTTTTGAATACATACAATATGGGGTACCAACTTATCTGATGTAATATTCGTTACCTTATCAACCATATTGAAAATTGTGACCATTTCAACAGCCATCATTGGCACTGCATCTATATCATCAGTATGTTTATCTCTAACTAGACAGAGAGGATTTAGATATTCTGGCCTTCATCTGTGGAACTCTATTCCTCTGGAGGTTCAGAGTTGAATTATGTGACTATTAGGCCAAGATTTGGCTGTTTACTCAGTTCAGGCCTTTGGAAGGACTTTATTATATGGTGGTGTTAATGGAGACAGTAATGAGTTTTATCTTCCATAGCTTATATCATCTTAACTCTGCTTTTACACATAAACTGAACGAGTATCAGGTTCAGTAGCTTCAGAAAGTTTCTGAGTCACTCCTCACAAATCTAATGCACTGAATTATCTGACAAGAAAATTAGATCAGACCTCACTCATTACAGGTTACAGGAATATCAAGAATCTCAGGCTCACAGAACTGCTTACATAACCCTGACACAGTGAGGAAATTTCAAAGGGATCCAGCCATGTTAAAATGGAGTAAAATGGCTAGAGAAAGTCATATAAAAATATCTACTTTCAATGCAGGTAAAAATATGTATGAATGCTGCAGCACCAAGTAAGTACTTTTGCCTTGCGAAGAAAGGGCAAGGGTAAGGGGCAACAGAAAAAGTCATAAAGGGGCAACAGAAAAAGTCGTAAATTCCCCTTATTATTGGTCTGACAATTTGTGATAGTTTTAATGAAGAATTGCTTCCTTAAATGGGAAGGATTAGTGATGCAATATATAATATGCTAAAAGATCTGTTTATACCTTATTAGGCATTACCTGAATGCTCTCTTAATGTTTTGCTTTATATAAGCAAGAGGTGCACAGTAAATACAGCTTTGCTTGAGAATTAAAGTGTGACTTTTATTTGACTCAAATTAATAGGTATACAGATTAATTGCAATTTTAATTAAGGTCTGAATAAAGAAATAAGTAGAAACTTACAACCTCTATGTTTCAATAAGATTTTATGTTTAATGTTTCTACACAGAGTCAATACCACAGTTTCTCTAGCTTACCCCCTGTTTGCTCGAATGGATTTAAGACTGTGCTGTGTGCTATCTGACTAGTACTGTCCCAAAAGAATCAGACCTTCTGCAAGTGAAAAGACAGGTCTATTTTTTTAACAGGATATAATAGGAGGTAAAGTCAGCAGTTTATCAGGAAGATATTAAGAGCAGGATACAGGTAACATTAGTTTACAATCAAACCAAGTCTGAAAATGCCCAGCTTAGCTCAGACAACTCTCAATTTAAACTTAAGTTCTGTTTTTTCTTTTACCACACAGCTGTGTACAAATTGGCCCACTTCCAGAGGTATGCAGTCTATGAATCACAAGATGCTATATAACCAAATTGATTGAATTTTATACCTTTAAGACAGAAACCAGATTCACCAGATTCTGTGTAACTAAATTGATTGGATTAAGTCTCTTGGTACAGGTTTAAAACACAGTTCTAATGAGAGCACCTTTAAGACAATTCCAGCATAAAAATATGAAATCACTGACACAGAAGTTCAAAACACAGTTCAATAGAAGCACCTTTAAGACAGTAGCAGCATAAAGATATGAAATCACAATGCCTCAACACTTTTATGTTATAGGCAATAAGATGAAGACAGATTAGAAACTTTTAGAGGTCAGACCCTCTGCAAGTGAAAAGACAGGTCTATTTTTTTAATAGGATAGAATAAGAAGTAAAGTCAGCAGTCTATCAGGAAGATATTAAGAGCAAGACACAGGTAACGTTATTTTACAATCAAACCAAGTCTGAAAATGCCCAGCTTAGCTCAGGCAACTCTCAATTTTCTATAACCACACAGCTGTATACAAATTGCCCCCCCTCCAGAGGTATGCAGTCTATGAGTCACCAGATGCTATGTAATCAAATTGATTGAATTAAGTCTCTGGCACTGAAGATTCAAAACACAATTCACTCCTTCCGGAAAGCAAGGAAGCGAAAACAAGTGAAACAGGAAGCCTATAAGGTTCTCCAAACAAGTAGCTGAAAAAATAAGAGCAAAAGAGGCTTTGTTCAAGAAATACAAAAGAATGCAATGAGAGGATCATGGATTAAACTCAAAGACGCAAAGAGGGAAATACGGCTAGCGAAAGCGCAAACAGAAGAAAAAATGGCTAAAGATGTAAAGAGCGGTGACAAGACCTTTTTCAGATATATTGGAGGAAGGAGAAAAGATAGGAATGGAATTGCAAGACTGAAAGATAATGAAAATGGCTGTGTGGAGAGTGATGAGTTTAAAGCAAACATGCTAAACAATTACTTCTCTTCGGTGTTCACGGAGGAAAATCCTGCAGAAGGAATATGGTCAGCTGCCAAGGGAACATCTGGAAATGGAATAGATACTGTGCTGTTTATGGAAGAAAGAGTTTATAAACAACTTGAGAATCTGAAGGTGGACATAGCCATGGGGCCAGATGGGATACATCCCAGGATACTGAGGGAATTCAGAGAGGTCCTGTTGGGACCTCTTAAAGATTAATTTAATAGATCTTTAGAGACAGGAGAGGTTCCACGAGATTGGATATGAGTGAATGTGGTCCCTCTTCACAAACGTGGAGACAGGGAAGAAGTGGGAAACTACAGACCAGTAAGTCTCACGTCAGTGGCAGGAAAAATAATGGAGTTGTTGCTGAAAGAAAGGATAGTTAACTTTCTAGAAGACAACGGGTTACAGGACCTTAGGCAACATGGCTTTACCAAAGGAAATCCTGCCAAATGAATCTTATTGATTTCTTTGACTGGGTGACCAAAGAACTGGATGAAGGATGTGTGACAGATATAATCTACTTGGATTTCAGCAAAGCCTTTGATACGGTCCCCCACAGAAGACTAGTGAATAAGCTGAAAGGGCTGAAATTAGGACCAAAAGTGGTGAACTGGATAGGAAACTGGTTGACTGACAGGTGTCAGAGGGTGATGGTAAATGGAATCCACTCAGAGGAAAGGAAGGTGAGCAGTGGAATTCCTCAGGGGTTGAATATGTTATTTTAGTTCTATTAAGCCACAAACTAACTTTGAATTTGAGATTATTTGAATGATAATTGCTTGCATTTGTATTCAATAAAGAAAATGATAATGTGCAGATCTGAAGGTTTGGTTCTTCCTTATCAGGAACAAATCCTAAATTTTAGCTTCTTTTCCTCCTTTATTCTTTGAGAGTAAAGGACGAGGTTAGTTTATTTGTTCTACTCACTCGGCTGTGAGTGTGTGTTCCCTGGATATTCGCCACGACTACAACAACAGGTATCTGGGAGCACACCACTCAAGTCCAGCCGAGAGGGGTAGTTACATTCGACGTTAGCTTCAGAACTTTTAGTATAAGAACAGTGCTGGGCAGACTTCTACAGTCTGTGCACTGAGAATGGCAAGGACAAATCAAACTTAGGTATACATATAAACTACTACTACTATTTAGCATTTCTATAGCGCTACAAGGCATACGCAGCGCTGCACAAACATAGAAGAAAGACAGTCCCTGCTCAAAGAGCTTACAATCTAATAGACAAAAAATAAATAAAGTAAGCAAATCAAATCAATTAATGTGAACGGGAGGGAAGAGAGGAGGGTAGGTGGAGGCGAGTGGTTACAAGTGGTTACGAGTCAAAAGCAATGTTAAAGAGGTGGGCTTTCAGTCTAGATTTAAAGGTGGCCAAGGATGGGGCAAGACGTAGGGGCTCAGGAAGTTTATTCCAGGCGTAGGGTGCAGCGAGACAGAAGGCGCGAAGTCTGGAGTTGGCAGTAGTGGAGAAGGGAACAGATAAGAAGGATTTATCCATGGAGCGGAGTGCACGGGAAGGGGTGTAGGGAAGGACGAGTGTGGAGAGATACTGGGGAGCAGCAGAGTGAATACATTTATAGGTTAGTAGAAGAAGTTTGAACAGGATGCGAAAATGGATAGGGAGCCAGTGTAGGGTCTTGAGGAGAGGGGTAGTATGAGTAAAGCGACCCTGGCGGAAGATGAGACGGGCAGCAGAGTTTTGAACCGACTGGAGAGAGGAGAGGTGACTAAGTGGGAGGCCAGCAAGAAGCAGATTGCAGTAGTCTAAACGAGAGGTGACAAGGGTGTGGATGAGGGTTTTGGTAGAGTGCTTGGAAAGAAAGGGGCGGATTTTACGGATGTTGTAAAGAAAGAAACGACAGGTTTTGGCGGTCTGCTGGATATGATATAAAGTATCACATACCATGTAAAATGAGTTTATCTTGTTGGGCAGACTGAATGGACCATACAGGTCTTTGTCTGCCATCATTTACTATGTTACCATGTTACCATGTTACTATGTTTCTTTTCATAAATTGGAATTGAACTTAACACAGACTATTGAAGATGATACTTTAGAACTTAAACCATCCACTTTGATTGTGAAATTTGTATTAGAACCAGAGAGAGAGACTGGATATTGTGATCTTTTTGCAAAATAAGAGTTTATCCTGCCCCCTCTCTCTCTCGTCCCCCCTCCCTCTGAGTTCCAGGGTCCCCCTCCCTCCGAGTTCCGAGTTCCAGGGTCCCCCTCCCTCTGAGTTCCAGGGTCCCTCTCTACGAATTTTAAAAGCCATCTTCTTACCTCGTCGGGGTTACGGCGGCAACAGCACGCAGTAAAAAGCGTGCAGGCTCGGCGCTTCAGCCTTCCCTTCTCTGTCTCTCAGCTCTGGTCCCGCCCTTGCGGAAATAGGAAATGAGGGCGGGACCAGAGATGAGAGACAGAGAAGGGAAGGCTGAAGCTCCGAGCCTGCATGCTTTTCACTGCATGCTGCTGCTGCCTTAACCCCAACGAGGTAAGAAGATGGCTTTTAAAATTTGGAGAGAGGGACCCTGGAACTGGGAGGGAGGAAGAGAGGGAGGACGGACCCTGGAACTGGGAGGGAGGACGGGCGGGCCCTGGAACTTGGAGGGCGGGCAGGCAGCAGCACATGCAGCACCCTTGAAGGCAGGTGCCCCCCTGCGGTGCTTACCCCGCTTACCGGGTTGGGCTGGCCATGGGTATTGCCATACTGGGACAGACCAAAGGTTCATCAAGCCTAGCATTCTGTTTCCAACAGTGGCCACTCCAGGTCACAAATACCTGGCAAGATCCCAAAGAAGTACAAAACATTTTATGCTGCTTATCCCAGAAATAGTGGATTTTCCCCAAGTCAAATTTAATAATGGTCTATGGACTTTTCCTTTAAGAAGCCGGCCAAACCTTTTTAAAACTCTGCTAAGCTAACCACCTTTATCACATTCTCTGGTAACGAATTCCAGAGTTTAATTACACGTTGAGTGAAGAAAAAGTTTCTCCAATTCATTTTACATTTACTATTTTGTAGCTTCATCGCATGCCCCCTAGTCCTAGTATTTTTGGAAACTTAAACAGACGCTTCACGTCTACTTGTTCCACTCCACTCATTATTTTATAGACCTCTATCATATCTCCCCTCAGCTGTCTTTTCTCCAAGCTGAAGAGCCCTAGTCGCTTTAGCATTTCTTCTTAGGGAAGTCACTCCATCCTCTTTATCATTTTTGTCGCCCTTCTCTGCACCTTTTCTAATTCCACTATATCTTTTTTGAGATGCAACGACCAGAATTGAACACAATATTCGAGGTGCGGTGGCAACATGGAGAGATACAGAGGCATTATAACATCCTCATTTTTGTTTTCCATTCCTTTCCTAATAATACTTAACATTCTATTTGCATTCTTAGCCGCCGCAGCACACTGAGCAGAAGGTTTCAATGTATCATCAACGACAACACCTAGATCCCTTTCTTGGTCTGTGAATCCTAATGTGGAACCTTGCATGACGTAGCTAGAATTCAGGTTCCTCTTTCCCACATGCATCACTTTGCACTTGCTCACGTTAAATGTCATCTGCCAGTTAGACGCCCAGTCTCCCAGTCTCGTAAGGTCCTCTTGTAATTTTTCACAATCCTCCCGCGATTTAACCACTTTGAATAACTTTGTGTCATCAGCAAATTTAATTGCCTCACTAGTTACTCCCATCTCTAGGTCATTTATAAATATGTTAAAAAGCAACGGTACCAGCACAGACCCCTGGGGAACCCCACTAACTACCCTTTTCCATTGAGAATACTGACCATTTAACTCTACTCTCTGTTTTCTATTTTCTAACCAGTTTTTAATCCACAATAGGACAATACCTCCTATCCCATGACTCTCCAATTTCCTCTGGAGTCTTTCATGAGGAACCTTTTCAAACGCCTTCTGAAAATCCAGATACACAATAATCAACTGGCTCACCTTTATCCACATATTTATTCACCCCTTCAAAGAAATGTAGTAGATTGGTGAGGCAAGATTTCCATTCACTAAATCCATGTTGGCTTTGTCTCATTAATCCATGCTTTTGAATATGCTTTGTAGTTTTGTTCTTTATAATAGTCTCTACCATTTTGCCCGGCACCGACATCAGACTCACCAGTCTATAATTTCCTGGATCTCCTCTGGAACCTTTTTAAAAAATCGGTGTTACATTGGTCACCCTCTACTCTTTCGGTACCACACTCTCTCTTCTCCAAGGGAACAGGCTCTCCCTTTCGGTGGAAGGGATTTACCTTCAAGGCCCTGTGCAGAGGTCCTTTCAAACACTCCAAGACAGATATGACATGTTCCCAGTGGCTTTGCTGAAAGTGCAAACCAAACACTGCTTTGAGGTAAGCTTTCTGTCTTGAGCATATACAAATTAATTAAATGCTGTAGCACTCCATGCACTTCCTTTATCTGTGTATGTGAGCCCTTTAAATAAATACCAGTCTTTTAAAATGTAGAGGTTACTCAATTGTTGGGCAAATCTGGTCCCTGCTGTTCAAATATCTCCCTCTCTACACCGGTCCTCCCAAAACAGTAATTAATTGCATACAATACCTCTTCCAGTAATCCAACTCCTAAATGGGGCTGTTCTTTCCTTGTCCTTTTGGGTTAAGGGTTAAGCAGCAGTTCCACCCCTTAACTACAGGCAGATGGGTGGCTAAAATGTCTGGTTTTTTATTTCCACTTCACATTGGACACAAATTCTAACTTTCAGGAGGCTACACTCTGGTCTTAAACTAAGTAGGCAAAAAGGATGAACTTTAAACACACACTGGTCAATTTTCAGCCAGCAGTGGGCAGAATTAGTCCCACAAATTCAATGTTGTTCCATGTTAAGGCACCAGCATTGAATATCAAGGGCCATGCTGGCATGTGCTTGCCACTGGGTATTATGTGAGTCCTAGTTAAATATTGGTCAGAACCCGCATAAGGCAAGCCGGTGTCCAAAGACAGGAAGACCCCAATTGGGACGTCCCCCATTCTCTACCTCTTTAGGCTCCCCTGGATTTACCTTGTATATCTCTGGTGGGATATACAAGATATGCTCAGGGGGCCTATGAGGTTGGGGGAGGGGCCTTGGTCAGGGTCTTCCTGTCATCAGGGATAGAAGGAAGGAGCACCAGAAGCCCTGATGCCACTACTGGAAATTCACCAGGCATCTATTAGCTCAGTGGCTAAAGTTATGACAGCCTTTTGCTGTCCTAACTTTAACTACTCAATTAAACAGCCAGTGTTCTGAATATCGCCTTTAGCACTTTTAAGCCCCAGCTCCATCTATGGACCACCCTAGCAATATCTGGACAGTGCAGGGGCAGTTATGTGTTGATATTCAATGCCACTGTCTGGTTAAATACCTGTAATTATCAGAGGTTAGGCAGGTACAAGGGATTTAACTGGGCTTTGAATATTGAAAGGATACTGCTTCTATCAGAAAGTCCATATACATTCACCAAACCAATTCACACCTTGCCCCAGGAGCAGGCAGTACCATTGCAGCCATTGTAAAAGAGGGATGCTTTAACCATGTAGAATACAGCTTCTCTCAACACTGTTAGTCCTGAATGCAGGAGCATACTAGGATAATAAGGATCCATCAAAATAAATTCTGAGGGGGTAGGTGGGGCTACAAAATCATTTGCACAGGGCAGCAAAACAGGTAGCACTGGCCCTGACCTCAGTCTCCCCAACCTCGCTTAAAACTTCAAAATCTGTAGCTACAAGGCCTAAAAAGTTGACTTGTCTCTGTTAACTGTCTTTTACAAATATGAACTCCATTAATTACAGTGAGAACTGTTTATGATAAAGAATATAGTGGAATGAATAGTTAGCACAATATTGCCAAGAAAATAGAAAGGTTATTTTGTATATATAGCTCTGATGAATAACTTATTGGCAGCTGGTGTACGTGTTTTGGGCTGTACTGAATTTAGTCAGATTGCTTGTGACTTATGTAAATGTTTGAGTCATAACACATGAGAAAGAAAGAGAAAAGCAGCTTCTTTTTGTGGCTCATCAGAAAACATTTAACATATGAGGAAAGCCTAAAAAGGTTGGGATTCTTCAGCTTAGAGAGGACAGCAGGGGATGATATGATAGAGGTCTACAAAATCCTTAGTGAACTGGAATAGGTAAATGAGCATCAGTTGTTTAGTCTTTCAAAAACTACATAGACTAGGCCAGTGGTTCTCATACCTGTTCCTGGAGGTACCCCAGCCAGTCAGGTTTTCAGGATATCCACAATGAATATTCATAAGAGAGATTTGCATGCACTACCTCCACTGCATGCAAATCTCTCTCATGAATATTCATTGTGGATATTCTGAAAACCTGACTGGCTGGGGTACCTCCAGGACCAGGTTTGGAAACCACTGGGGATATGGCATGAAGTTACTTAGGGACCTAGTGGCCTAGTGGTTAGGGTGGTGGACTTTGGTCCTGGGGAACTGAGGAACTGTGTTCAATTCCCAGCACAAGCAGCTCCTTGTGACTCTGGGCAAGTCACTTAACTCTCCATTGCCTGCCGCATTGAGCCTGCCATGAGTGGGACAAAGTGTGGGGTACAAATGTAAAACATATATATATATTCAAAGGCATTGATGCTGCTAACTGGAAAATGCCAATGAAAGGGATATTCAGTGGCACTAACCAGATACTGCTGCTAAATATGTACTCTGACTGCCCAGGCACTATCCAGTCAGTGATAAAGCTGTCATAATTTTATTTACTTGGCTGTCCAGTTACTGGTCTGAATATCACCACTAGATGGATAGCACCACCCCTGTGCGTGGGAACCAGATATTAAATACTAGCTGGTATCTGTATACAGGCCGTGAACAATTTTAACCATTGCAGTCAGTGTTTTAAGAAATGCCAACCACTGCAGTCTGAATATCTGTCCCAAAGTTGTATATCTAAAACAAACTGGAGGATATTTTTTCACTCAGTGCATGGTTAAGCTCTGGAATTCATTGCCAACAGATGTAGTAAACGTTTTAGCTTAGGGTAGTTGGGTTTTAAAAAGTTAGGGCAGTGGAACACTTTTTTGTTTGTGTGTGCCCAAGCTCTGCCCCCAATCCTTCCGTATCATCCTAGTACCCTCATATAGCCTTCAACATATCTCTCCTCCCCCTTTCCCTCTCATATCCCCTCCCCATGGCATCAATCATTTCTCTCCTTCCCCCTTTCTACCATCTTACCCAACACCTCTCCCTTTCCCTCCCTCTCAAACCTTCATAGTCTACAACATCTCTCTCCATCCTCCAAGGTTTCCAGCACCTCTCTCCTCCCCTGTCCCCCTTCTCTCTCTAGCATCTCTATCCTTTCCTCCCCCTCCCCCTCTGCCACTGGTGTCCATCATTCAAACCCCCTATGATATGTAGCATTCTCCCCCATGATTTCCAGCATCTCTCTTGTTTCCTCCCTCTCAACCCATCATTGATTTCAGTATCTCTCCCTTTCCCTCCTCCTCCCCCAGCATCTTCTCTTCAGCATCTCTATCCTTCCCTTCTCCTTCAACATCCCTCTCCTTATGTTCTTCTCCCTCTTTTGTCTGTGGTGTCTGTCATTCAACCCCCCCCCCCCCACCCCTCCATCTTCAGGGTTTCTCTTCATCCCTGCTCTGTTCATGAGGTATATATTCTCTTACCATGCACTTCTGGGGATGGCAACTGTAAAAGCAATGTTAGAGATATCTCACTGATGGCCTCGTGCAGAGATGTGAGATGCTAAAGGCCTGCCAACTCCCACCCTCTCCAAACTTACTGTTTCAGAGGGTACAGAAGCCGGCCAGCAAGCCTTAAGCACATACAGAAAAAAGGCAGTCGAGTAAGCCACGGACCCTGAAGCAGGAATCGAAACCTTGGCGAAAGTTGGCCGTGGACAGTTAAACGAGACTGAGCTGCTGCAGAGATAAGTTCAAATTTAATATCTAAAGTCTGATTAAGTCTAATAAAGCAAAACTAATGCATAAAGAACAGTTGAAGGTTTTTATGCCAGTGATGAGTGTGGGGGCTCCCTAATGTTGACGCAGCTTGGAAGCAGTTAACAACGGAGTGACCCCAATACCTTTTGAGGCTTTTCCTCCATTTTTTGAGCATCACCACATTGGTAAATAGCCAAAGGATCAGATTGTGTTGATTTGATATTTTTGTATGCCACTTTGTACTGCCTTTAGCTGAAAATATGGATTATGAGATGTTGTATGAAATTAAATCACCAGTCACTTTTCTCTCAGAGAGTGACAAGATTAGAGCATTGAAGCTTTTTTTTTTTTTTTTTGCTAATAAGCAGGCTAAATTTTGTAGCCAACCTTTGCTCATATTTCCTGATGTCTCCTAGGCTACACAGTCGAGAAGGAGAGTTTTTCTTCAGCTAAAGCCTAAAGTGGAGGAGTGGCCTAGTGGTTAGGGTGGTGGACTCTGCTCTCTGAGGAACTGAGTTCAATTCCCACTTCAGGCACAGGCAGCTCCTTGTGACTCCGGGCAAGTCATTTAACCCTTCATTGCTCCAAGTACAAATAAGTACCTGTATACAATATGTAAGCCACATTGAGCCTGCCATGAGTGGGAAAGCACAGGGTACAAATGTAACCAAAAAAAAATAGGAGCTACTTCTTTTTCTTCATTTCCCCTGTAAGTGTTTAATTAAGTAACAGGGGACTACATTTGTGTTCCAGGATTTTAGTGCAGTTAGAGACCTTATTGATTGGGAAAATGTAACTTTATAAAATTATGTTGTTTTCTTTTCAGATTAGAGAAGGGAATATTTAGGGAATACATAAAGGGGGACGTTCTATAAATGGTGCTGAAAATTAGGCAGTGATAAATTTTGGTGCTCAGTACTATTCTCTAAAGGGTGCTCCAAGATGAGTGCTCCTCAACTTTGGGCATGAGGACTTACACCAGTTGAAACCTGGTATAAATCCTGTTATGGAAGTTCGGTGCGGATCCGGGCTATTCTGTAACATCGCGTGCATCTTTTATAAACATCACTGAATTTCCCATGCTCCTTCCATGGCCACACCCCCTTTTGAGTTATTGAAAAATGCCTTTTTTTCCGTGGCACAGTAAAAAGTGGCCTGCAGTAGTATGAGCCCATGTTTTGGCGCATACTGGGCCATTTTTTACTGTGCCACGGAAAAAAAGGCATTTTTCAATAGGGCAGTAAATGGTCGTGCCCTAAAATTAAAAGTAACACTCAGCTATTTACTGCCTGAGTCCTTACCACCACCCATTGACCTAGTGGTAAGGGCTCACGCGCTACATGCACAGTAATCATACAGTGTGCGCCAATGTGACTGCGCTGCCAATTACCACCAGGAACACCCCCCACTGTAGAAAGTAGAAAAATATGTTCTATCGCAGGAAACAGCATGCATCAACTTTGAAACTATCGCCGGGTTCTCGCGTTAGCCCTACCGCTGCTTTGTAAAAGGGCCCCTAGCTGTCCATTGATACAGAATAGCACACTGCCAGATTGGCGCCTAAATCATAATTATTGCCAATTGCATGCTTATTAACTCCAATAATTAAATCATTGGAGCCTATTAACTAGATATTTTGGATGCCAATCTGGGATCCATGCTCAATTTCGGGTGTCCAAATTTGGGTGACCTATAGAGAATCCAGGGGAAAGTGTTTAAAATTGGGTACCGGTTATCTCTTTTTCCACTTGATAAGGACCAAGTATGCTGAGTTTATTTTGTGGTTCATGATTCGTGTTTATTTGCATATTCTAATTAAAATCATATTAGTTGCAAAGTATCAAACTTGGGGATAAGAAAAGGATAATAATCATAAACATGATCAAATACAGACACAAGGGATCATTAAAATACAATAATTTGTTAATTCAAAAAAGATAAGTTAAAAAAAAAGTTTAAAACAAAAAGACAGAACAATAAAGGATGGGTTAGACGACATGCCAATCCTTAACACTGACTCTCTGATAATCAATGAATATTGACCAGATCTAATCAAATAGTAGTCCATAAGCTTTTTAATTTTTAATATGTTTTAAGATAATCTTTAAATCTGACAAATCACTCCTCTAATCTAATATATAGCAGTAATGAATTCCACAATTTAGTTAAATTTGGCATTACTGACAAAAAAAGTAGATTAGCGGGTGGCATCAAAACAAAAAGTAGAACAATGGGTGGTATCAAAGCAAATCTACTGTAAAAGTCCCAAATCTACTTGATTTATCAACATTTCTTTCCATCCTATTCCAGAAACTATGTTTGCACCTGTGCCTCCTCTTACCTACCTGACCATGCATATCAGTTACTTTACCAAGCCTAACAGTTCTAACATGAATCATTATCCTGGCATATCCACATTTTGCCCTCTGGACCTCATCCCATCTTCCTGGATCTCTCTCCTACACCATTATTTTATCCCCTTATTACACTAGATAATTAATAAAAGCCTTTCATGTGGAGAGTTCTCCACAGTCTCAAACCTACCCAATTCATCAATATTTCTCCCCACCCTATTCCAAAACCCACACTTGCACTTACACCCCCTACTTTACCAACCCGACTATGAATATCCTTTGCTTTATCAGAGTATGTATCTTTTCCCAGAGTGGTTTTGGTAGTGAGCTGAACAGCTGGATTTGAGGTTAGTTTCATAGCCCACTTATTCACTTTGGGTGACTGGATTGCAACCCTGCTGTGGGTGGTTATAGTTGGTCAGGGAAGACTATAAGGGAGGTGGGAAGGGGAGTCTAACACTTCAGGATTTCCATTAGTACAACAAAATTGGAGGGAAACAAGAATGCTCAGCTAATGAATTGGTAACTGGAGAGATATTTGCATCTCATTTGCATATAGAAAGTGAGCTATGAACATTGCTGAAAAAATCTTGGAAGGGATAATGAAACCTGTTAGGCCTTGGAAGTGGGCAGGAGGGGGGGGATACCTGTCTGCCCCAGGACTCTAGAGGACAAAAGACTACCTATCATGGGGAATGAGGACTCACAGTAACTGTCAGGGGGACCAAAATAAAGATCTCTCAATAGGTGAGCCCAAGGAATTTGGAGATGGATAGGGCTCTTTTATAAGGAGTGATAATTTTGTTGTGGAGATGAAGGTCAAGGAGAATGAAGTAGCTCAATCAAGGGGGATTATGGACTGATTTTTGGTCAGAGAAGTAAGGCTTGGAGAATAACAGTCAAAAAAGCCTCACAGTTCTAATACAAATCATTAATCTGGTATGTCCCATAACTTCTTTTCTAGACCCTATCCCTTTTTTTTAATCTCTCTCCTATGCCACTGTCTTATTCTTTTATTACACTAATTAATAAAAGCCTTCATCTGAGAATTCCCCAGTCTGGAAACAGGTGCTTGCTTGACCCATATTGAAGAAATCAACTTCAGATCTCACAATGGTATCCAACTATCAACTGATTGCTAACTTGTCCTTCATTTCAAAAATCACCAAGAGAATCATGTCCCGACAACTTCTAAACTATGGTAACCATATCAATATATTATATCCATGTAATGATATCAGTTTATTACTGAAATATGTAGCATATTTGCTGGATTATATATACACCAATATATTTGTGTATCTTTTAAAAATATATATTTGACACTGCAGCAGAGAAAATAGTCTCATTCCAAAAGCCCTCTTCCCTCTCCCTTTGGGGCCTCACCTTGCCTTTTCTCATTCCTTAAACAAAAGACTTAAGACTGCTTTAAAGTTTTAAATTGACTCTATTCCTCTGATCAACACAACAAAGATTGGACCTAACCAGAGGATGCAAGGAGACAGAGAGTCTGGAGAACCCATTGAAGACAAAGACTTCAGAGGGGAGACCATAAACAGGACATTTGCTTGTCAAAGGTATACCTGCCCCTCCCATCAGCTTTCAGACATGTGCAGAAAGGAAGGACTTATAATGTGGTCATGTGAACAGACTACATTAACCATAATGCCTTGCAAAATATCCAAGACATGCACACACCATGCTTCTCTGCTAACCTTATAAAAGGCCTGGAAACAGCCCAGCTCGCTCTCTTGGAACCTGCCTCCTCTTGGGACCTGCCTCCTCTTGGAACCTGCCTCCTCCAGTCCTCTTGGGACCTGCTGCTCTCTTTGGGGTCTGCTGATGCCTTGCTCCTGAAACATGTGCTCATCAATCAGCTGGACCACAGCATGCTTGTAACAAGGACTTGTAAGTTAACCTACCTGCTACTTTGTTCTATTTTATGCACAGATTACCTGTAAAGATCTCTTAAAACCTACCTCTCGTGTGCAATTGTATATTAAATCAATCTTTTTGAAGCTAAAAATACGGTCTCCTTGTGTTCTGAATATATATATACTTAATTTATTTAATTTATTGCAATTATCACCTTTGGTGATTGGTGGAGAAATTAATATCCTAAAACTTATAAATACAGCACCTGCTCTTAAATTATAAACAGTAGCGAGTGCTCTCGAGCTCTTTCCCCAAAATAAATCATTTCTTGTAACATCCACACCAGTCTGCTTTCTGACCAGGACATAGCTGTGAAACAATCTTTGCTGCTTTATTTAATGATCTTTACTCACAGTAAACAATAGTAATATTGCTGTAGTGGTCTTTTTAGACTTTTCTGCAGCCTTCAACCATATCAGTCATAATGTTTTACTATCTAAGTTGTCAGGGCTAGGCATCTCTGGTACCATCTTATCCTGGTTTACATCATTCCTCAAGGACTGTACCATCATTGTATCAAACTAATCCTTTCTCAAGGAGCTGCCATGTATCTTTCAGTTTTCCACAATGTTTTATGCTTTAACCTCTTCTGTTCAATATTTTTTAAGCTCATTAATTATGCTAATTCAAGACCTGGGAATCCATGTATTTTATTACCCAGACAATATGCTGCTTGTACACTATACCAATCCTATCTCTCCTGACATCTCCAAACTCGATGCTGCACTGACCTCAGTTTCAACATCACTTCAATGGACCAACTTATTCTCAATATGACAATGACTATAGCTTGTTGGATCACTGGTGTCATGCTTAGACTATTCTAATGTAGTGTACTCAAACCTACCATGTTACCCATGATCCGACATCTCCAATCAGTTCATAACATAGTTGTAAAGATTTTTTTCCATATCTGTAGATTTGATTGTGTCTCCCTTACTGTGCATCTTTGGCTTTCCATTGTTTCCTGTATTCAGTTTAAAGTGCATTCATTCATAAAGCCTTACACACAGTCATCTCTGCCTATCATTCCATATGTTCCATCTAGAGTTCTACCCTCTCTTAATGACCAGCAACTGCACATTACAACTCTATGTCAGGCACAATATGATTCCACTAGGAATTGTGCATTCTATTTCACTGCTCCTTCTTTAACTTAGTAAATGTCGACAAATAAAGACCATATGGTCCATCCAGTCTGCTCAATAAGGAAGCTAGAGTTGCATCCGGCATTCCACACAGGGTACACTTCTTCATAATTAAACACTGACATCATAAATAGGGCAGTCGGTAGTTATGATACCATTGCTTTCAACCCTAAGAATCTCTTCCCCTACCTAACTAACTAGCATCATTTATTCACTAATATTAACATTATGATTCTACCCCTTCCCTCATAGGGATGCACAGGACCTGAAGTCATAGCATATGCTTTGAATGTGATATGATATATATAGCGGTTAGTTGCCTAAGCACTATTTAACCAGCCAGGAGCCTTTTCTGACTGGTTAAATAGCGCTGAATATTTATTTGTTTATTTATTTGTTACATTTGTATCCCACATTTTCCCACCTATTTGCAGGCTCAATGTGGCTTACACTGTACCAAGGAGGCATTTGCCATCTCCGGTAGAGAAACAAATACATGGAGTTGCTGTGGCCGGATAAGGATTGTGTGTTAGAGACGCATTGGGAATCATAGAGAGGAAGAGTTATGTATAGTCAGTCTATTACAAGCTTTGGTATCATTGTGTTGCAGGGTTTAGGCACTTACGTTGGGTTGATGAGGTATGCCTTTTTGAACAGGTTGGTTTTTAGTGATTTCCTGAAGTTTAGGTGGTCGTACATTGTTTTCACGGCTTTTGGTAGTGCATTCCACAGCTGTGTGCTAATATAGGAGAAACTGGATGCATAGGTTGATTTGTATTTGAGTCCTTTGCAGCTTGGGTAGTGGAGATTTAGGCATGTTCGTGATGATCCGATTGTGTTTCTTGTTGGTAGGTCTATGAGGTCTGTCATGTATGCCGGGGCTTCGCCTAGGTAATTTTATGGACCATGGTGCAGATTTTGAAAGCAATATGTTCTTTGATTGGTAGCCCATAATGTTTGTGGATCACAAAGTTTCTGTATTTCTTGACTTCCCTAGGGAAACACAACTTATGAGGAAGGCCTTTGGTCCTTAGACCTTAGTTGGTAAACCCTAGGAGGGACCTTTTCCTACAATGTTCATGTAAATGTATTGTTAAGTTTGGGGGTAAAACTTATGTGTTTGTGGATTCAATCCATTTAAGAATTTTGTTGAAACCAGATCTCAACTGGCCTCCATCACCATCTCATCTCATAAAGTGGATAATACACCTGCTAACTGAAGTGAAAAGTCTGTTTAGAAGCTTTAATTTTCCTGCTCTATTAAGAAATGAGTTAGAATTTATTATTTGGATTTTATTCAGATTTTGCCTTCAACTTTTTGAGTTTCCTTTCCTTGCCCCCCCCCTTTTTCTTAATTAATGGGGTTAGTTTATAATACATTCTATTATATGTAAATTTTCTTAACTATTGCATTTGAATATGTGATGTTTTTTCTTATCCTATATAATAATTCTCACCTCCAACGTTCTGTGCCTGGGACCGTGGCTCCCTAGGCTGGAGGTGGTCTGCTAGGCAGACACGCACTGACATCACTGACGTCAGACGCACACAGAGGAACTTCCAGAGAAGATGAGTGAGGAAGGAACGCGAGGGGCACAACAACACTTCAGCTGTTAGGGGTTTGGGTCCCCCGTCAGCACAGGTAGTCCACAACAGAGGCGGGGGCAGTTTTCGGCGGTCCGGGGGGGGAGCGACAGGTTCGCGGAAGGGGGGCGAGGGGGCCATAGCGCGGGGGGGGGGGGAGGAATTGCCTGCCTAGGGCCCGTTTCCTTGCCTTCAGAAACGGGCCTTTTTTACTAGTATTTATATATTTCTACTGATGGAATGTATTTTCTGTTTTCAAGTTTTATAGGCCTGGTAAAAAATAAATAAATAAATAAAGAAAAGGTAGAGTATTAGAGTATTTTCCCTCATTCTTAGTGAGGGGCATATCTGTTGTACACTGTCAGAGACAGGCAGAGGCATTTTTTAGTTATGCCAAGTGAACATAAATAGATGTGCCCCTATTATCTCCGAGCTGCACTTTCAGTGTACCACAAGCTATAATTTCACAGCACTCTTAACAACAGCAGGGGCAAAAATTAGTGGCATTGTGTCCAGATCTTTATTAATATTTTTATATACCACCAATACTAGCATCACTGCCTATTTCAAGTCATTTACATAAGAGCACTCATCTGGTCATTTGGACCAACAGGGAAATTCTGAGAACTACTTCTAGTAGGTCTGCCTTCCAGATCCACAAAGAAATTTCCTGTATATCAATATGTGTCTGAAGTTCAGGGTTCTGATATATATATATTGATGAGTCCAATGTGTGCCACCAGATTAAGAATAACCTTAATCAAATGTTTGTGGTTTGCTATGATCTGGTCTAGCATGTGAACTAAATCGTCTTTTCTCTGTTTTGTTTGACAGGTTGATTGAAACCTAGGCAATACTGTCCTGTTGGTCTTGTGATAGAAGTGGACACTCTCCTTTTTCAGTTCTAGGATGGTTAGTTTATGGACTCCTGGATGCTCCAAGGACTCTTGGACAACCAGAAGGGACACAAGGAGCCAGGAGGAGAGTTCTGGATAGCCATCCTGGTGACTCTCATTGTTTAGCATGGTCACTTGTTAATGACTAAATGTGTTTTCTTATGGGTATCTGTGTCTGTCATGATTACTGCTGTGCTAGGTGTTTTACTGTAGTTGTGTGTGTTACTGGTCCAGCTTTACATACAGCATGCCATCTGCTTATGCTTCTGTCAGTGGTGTCTGTGGGTGTAAGCTGTGTCATAAATTGAAATCTCTGTTGTGTGCAGTAACAGGTTGCACTACAAGGGAACGAGAAAAGTAGAAGACCTAATGAAACTTGAAAACTGTTAAAATGGTGCAAACAGTCATTTATTTACAATCAAGTTGAATATTTCTATGCAAAATGATGGCATTCTCTGTTAGCAGCACAAAGGACAGTGGGAAGAGAACCAGAAGCCCAAGAGTCTCAAGAAGCAAGAAGTCTCAAGCAGAACCTAATTAAATAGAATAACAGTTTGCTGTTTTCCTTTTGTTCACTCTTCATGTATGTTCTTTACAGTATATAATGTTTTATACTATTATATGTATATCCTTTAAGCCCATATTTTGTCTTAGATTTGTTTTATCAGTCCTGATTATGTTCTTGTATTTATTTTTAAGTGTTAAAAACAAATACAAGAATATAATCAGGACTGATAAAACAAATACATTTTATACTTGATTGTATTCATAATTTTAGAATCCTGAGGCAGGTCTATGGCCGGAACATGATATTGTGTTGAGTCTCCAATCAATAAACATTTTTGAGAAACTTCACATTGTTGTCCTGGTCTCTTGGGCTTCTGGTCCTCTTCCCACTGTCCTTTGTGCTGTTGTTCTCCGTGGGGTTTGAGTGTTCTTCCACTTTGGTGGATTTTCTTTCTGGTATTCTCTGTTAAGACAGAGTCCATGCAAAAAGGATAATCAAATTTGTCAGTCATGGGGAAGTTATCAATGTGGGCTACCGTTAACACCTTTTATTTTACTGTTTAACCCCAGTTATTAGTAACTAGGTCTCATTGCATACAATGGGATTTGTGCTAAAACAGCATGAGTTAGTTGTAAAATAACCCATATTAATAGTAGCCCACATTGATTTCATTTAATTCAATAATTGAATAACAGCATTTGTATCCCGCTTGATCACCAAGTTCTAAGCGAGTAACAGCAAAAAACGTCATCAAAATCAGACCAGCCACGTCACTGAGCCTGAATATTCTGGAACTTTTGACACAACATTCCATAAAGGTTTTGTAAACATCACCCTATCACAGCCCCATTTGGCATATTGAACTTCTTATACCTTAAGAATGAGTTGAACTTATACTTCAAGACTCCTGAGGCAGGCACAGGTGCTGTGTCGAGTGTTTATTACACATCGATAACGGCCTGCTGTTTCTACTTTTTAGTGTTCCATGGTTCGTTTGTGAAGTGCCATCATCCGTTTCCCCACTCTCCTTTCCTCTCAAAATCATGCAACATATAAAATTGCAGTCAAAACCAGAAAGTGTAAACATAATAATAAAAAAGTGCAGGTAGTGCAACAAATAAAAGAGGTAATGCTGGAATAGCAAAGTTTTTACAGCTCATCGAAAACTCATATAGGATTAGATTCTATATACGGCGCCTGAAAAATTGGCACCAAAAATATTTCTACATAGGTGTATTCTGTAAACCATGCCTAGATTTAGGTGCAGTCTATAGACTATGCCTGTGCAGTTTATAGAATGTACCTGGCTGCGCCTAATTCTAGGTGTCTTCATTTACACTAAGTAAAACTTGATGTAAATACCAGTGCCTCAGTTAGGCATGGAGCAGGTATATTCTATAGCCATGTGCGTAGATTTTAGAATGCCCATGGTCTGCCCATTCCGTGTCCATGGCCATGCCCCCTTTTTGAAAGCACACATTAGAATTTATGTGCCTCACTTTACAGAATATACCTAGCAAGTTGTGTGTGTAATTTCTAATTAATGCCAATTAGTATCAATAATTGCTTATGTGGCAATTATCGGCACTGATGGCTTGTTAAGTAATTAAATTGCACACACAAATCCAGAATACGACTGGATTTGAGCACGAAATTTCAGTCCCACTATATAGAATCCGGAGGATAATGTGTAATTTTTGTGACTTCAGGTGGTAAACAGGCACATTTTCAAAGCACTTAGCCTCCCAAAGTTCCATAGAAACCTATGGAACTTAGCCTCCCAAAGTGCTTTGAAAATATGCCTCAATGTATTCCAGAATTCATAACTCCTTTACTCCTTTAACTAAAGATGCAAAGAAAAGTGCAAGTGACTTAACCAACTATCGCCCAGTAGCATCTATTCCACTGATAACCAAACTTATGGAAGGTATAGTAACTAAACAATTCACTAACTACCTAAACAAATATTCAATTCTTCATGAATCTCAACCAGGATTTCGATCTAACCACAGCACTGAAACAGTACTAGTGACTTTAATGAATAAATTTAAACAAACAATTGCAACTGGCAACAATATTCTTCTCCTACAATTTGACATGTCCAGTGCCTTCGACATGGTCAACCATGAAATATTACTACATATCCTAGACTACTTTGGAATTGGAGGTAATGTTCTTAATTGGTTTAGAGGATTCCTAACCACAAGATCTTACCAAGTAATAGCGAACGCGGAAATATCAGCCCCTTGGACACCCAACTGTGGAGTCCCCTAAAATCCCCCCTCTTGCCAACCCTCTTCAACCTAATGATGATACCCTTAGCTAAGCTACTAGTCAACCAAAACCTCAATCCCTACATATATGCAGATGATGTCACGATCTATATCCCGTTCAAACATGATCTAAATGAAATCACCAATGAGATCAACAAAAGCTTCCAAACCATGCATTCTTGGGCGGATGCATTCCAGCTAAAGCTTAACGCAGAAAAAACACAATGTCTTATACTTACATCACAACATAACACAAGTAAATTCACCACCATAACCACACCAAACATTTCCCTCCCCGTCTCAAACAACCTGAAAATTCTTGGAGTTACCATTGATCGAAATCTCACACTCGGAACTCACGTGAAGAACACAACTAAGAAGATGTTCCATTCCATGTGGAAGTTCAAAAGAGTAAAACCCTTCTTCCCGAGATCCATTTTTCGCAGCCTGGTACAATCAATGGTGCTAAGCCACCTAGACTACTGTAATGCACTCTACGCTGGCTGCAAAGAACAGGTTATCAAGAAACTCCAAACAGCCCAAAATACAGCAGCCAGACTTATATTCGGAAAAACAAAATATGAAAGTGCAAAACCCCTAAGAGAGAAGCTTCACTGGCTCCCACTTAAAGAACGCATCGCGTTTAAGATTTGCATGATTGTATATAAAATCATTCATGGAGACGCCCCGACCTACATGCTAGTCTTCGTAAACCTGCCTCCTAGAAATGCTAAAAGATCTGCCCGCAAATTTCTCAATCTACACTTCCCCAGCTGTAAAGGAGTAAAATACAAACTAACACATGTGACCAGCTTCTCCTATATTAGCACGCAGATGTGGAATGCACTACCAACTAATGTGAAAACAATCAACGACATAATCAACTTCCGCAAGTCTCTGAAAACCTACCTCTTCAGCAAGGCCTATCACGAGAACCCATAGAATAATTATACACTTCACAACTCCACCCTTACTTTGAAAATCAAAATTCTACTAAAATTTGCTTAGATCTTTCATGTCATCCTCATTTTCTTTGTAATAACAATTGTATCTTCTACCCTGGAATGGCGATACCATAACAGGTCTTTGTAAGCCACATTGAGCCTGCAAATAGGTGGGGAAATGTGGGATACTAGTTCAATAAATAAATAAATAAATAACCTTTGCCGGATAGTGTACTCTTTTTAGTACTGACCAATCGGCAGCAACAAGCTGATAACTTCCTCTGCCCTCAATGTATGATTCAATTATTATAAACTAGTAAAAAAGGCCCGTTTCTGGAACGAATGAAATGGGCGCTAGCAAGGTTTTCCTGGGAGTGTGTATGTTTGAGAGAGAGAGCCAGAGTGAATGTGCGGGTGTGTGACAGAGTGAGACTGTCTGTGTGACAGTGTATGTGTGAGAATGAGAGTGTGTGACAGGGCCCCCTCCCCTGTTCCTAATGCCCCTCACCCCGTTCCCTCCCCTCCTTTTCCTCCTCCTTCCCACACTTTGGGTTCCTTAAGGCTTTCAAAAGTCTATGTACCCCCGTGGCCCTAATGCCCAGTATCCGGATACCCCACCGCTTTCCTCCTCACCCCTCCCCCAAGATGTAATACTTTCACATCCTTCATTTTTTAAAAAAAGTGTCCTATCTACCCTGTGTACAAATGCCCGGCATTCAGATTGTGTTCCTCTCGTAAATTTTCATTTCTTTCATTCATTCAGAACTTGCTCCCCCCCTGAACACTTTTGGTTCCTTCAGTCTTTTAAAACTCTCCTATGTACCCTGTGTGCTAATGGCCAGCATTGAGATTGTTTTCCTGTCACAAATTTGCTTGTCTTTCAGTCATTCACAACTCCCCCCCCCCCTTCTCCAGTTTAACACTTTCGTTTCCTTCAGTGTTTTAAAACTCTCCTATCTACCCTGTGTCCTAATGGCCAGCATTCAGATTGTTTTCCTTTCCCAAATGTTCATGTCTTTCAGTGTTCAGAACTCTCCCCTCCCACCATTTAACACTTTCGGTTCCTTCAGTCTTTTAAAACTCTCCTATCAACCCTGTGTCCTAATGGCCAGCACTCAGATTGTTTTGCTTTGCCAAATTGTCTGTCACTGATGTCACTGAGGTCAGTGCGTGCCTGCCTAGCAGACCACTTCCGGCAGGCACGGTCCCAAGCACATCCTGTTGGAGGTGAGAATTATTATATAGGATATATTCAGTAAATGCATTTCAGAAATGTTATGGACAAAAGGTGTAGCAAAAATGGAACAACATATGGTGCCTATATGGCTATAGAACAAATTTATATGTGGTTTTATTTTTATTACAGACTTATTTTATTTTGTTCTTTGTTTTTATTGTACCATGTATGTTTTCATTAGTAATTAATGTTAATGTTTTTTTGTCATCTGCCTAGTAATATCATTAGGTGGGTTATAAATATTTTAAATAAAAATAGAGCAAGGTATTATAGCAAGGAGTCATACATTTATATCCAACATAAAGGAACAATATAATATCTACATCCAGAAACAATACAGTGAAAATATGAAAACAAAAATAATAATAAAAAATTGAACAACAAAATGCTTTCACTTCTTTCAATTTCTTTCATGGATATTGACTCCAAGAGCTTATAAACACTAGAAAAGCTATATCCAGCTCTCTTAGAGATAAGTACAATTTGGGATGCCGTATGAACACATAATTTTAGACTTCTGCTTTCCTCTCTAGCCACAGAGATTCTTTGTTTGAAAGAATGCACATGACTTGTGGTCTGTGAAGTGGGTAATCATTCTTTTAGAAGCTCTTATCTATCCAACAAAGCAGAACACAAAGAGTTGAATAACACTCAGCTGCTGTGCTTGTACGGGCCATGCATGAGATCAGCAAAAACAGCCAGTTTTTAACAAGAAATCTCTGTGGCTACAGAGGAAAGCATAAGTTCTGCAATTCATGAATTTTGTCTATCTCTAAGGGAGATTAATATAGACCTTGTAAAAATGCAATGGATTTGAATTTTTAATAGCACTTGACATATTTCCAATTAGTTTATTCTAAACCAGTGGTCCTCAAATCTACCCCCAGCCAGTCAGGAGAAAGGGAAGCATACAAAGAAACATGTCAAGCCGTAGCCCAATATACACAAAGTGAGGGACTGCAAACTAAAGATACTGTAGGCAGAGATCCTCAGCAGACAGGGAAGGGAAAAGTCCACAAAACGGAGCGCGGAGCCTAACACACACCCAGCACAGAAAGGGACAGTGCTCTGTAATACAGGAGGTAGTTACAGCAAAGAAAGGACTGAAACAGTCACAAAGGGAAGACTGCAGTAAACATACAACTGCCAGAAGCAGAGAAACTGCAGGCAAAGGGTTAAACCAAGCTCAACACACACACAGCAACCAGAGGCAGGGAACACTGCAGACAATGAGTTAATCGGGAGTACAATGAAAGAGCAAACAAACAACCCCTGCAGAGAGAAACAGGATCCCAAGTAGAGAGCTGCATGGGAACGGGGTTCGTGGGAATCCCGTGGAACCCGCGGGATTCCCGCGGGGACGGAGGCAGTTCCTGCGGGGTTCCCGCTGGGATGGAAGCAGTTCTGTGGTCTTTTCGTAGAAGTGTAAACTGCACCTGCACCAGCCTCTCATCTACTGAATATCAATTTTTTTGAGTGCTGTCTTCTCCTCCTCTTCTTCTTCCTTGCTTTAACAGAACAAATGTGGAAAGTCTTCCATTAAGGAGGTGGTAGAGTCACAAATTATGACGGAATTCAAAAAGGTGTGGGATGAACACAGAAGATCTCTAATTAGAAAATGGAAGTTATATAAAACCTAACCTTAAATGGCTGCATGTGTGTGGATGTGTCAAGTGATGCTTAGATGGCAACTATGGCTATGATGAACTAGGGCTGATACCTGGCAGCATAGGAGCCAACTTTTCGTAATTATTGGGGGTGCTAAGCCCAATGGAAATAACCCCTCCCTGGACACATACAAGGAATTTTCTCAATACTGGGGGTGCTCAAGCAATCTGGTTTAGGATGGGCTGGAAAGGGCTTAGACAGCAACTTCAGTGGCTGGAACATGAGGACAGTGCTGGACAGACTTTTACGGTCTGTGTCCCACAAATGAGAAGACGAATAGACTGGGGTGGGCTTCAACGGCAACTCCAGTAGTTGGATCATAAGGATAGGGCCAGATAGACTTCTGTGGTCTTTGTTCCAGAAACACGAAAGAAAGACCATAATCATGTATATAATATCACACTCGTTGATTTAATGATGAATTGATCATGAGTGTGACTATTGGCAGAGTGGATGGACCGTTCAGGTCTATTTGCTGTCACTTACTATGTTATTATTAATCCTCTTTGCTGCCAGGCTCGTGCACAGACCTCAGCTCTGACACAGGCACGAGAATCAGATGTCACCTGACCTACTGGCACATGCATGTGGCGACCTCTTAGCACACAGTGCAAGTGAATCGGAGACAAGTCTTAGATGTGCGCACCAGAGTGTTCCAACTTTCAACTTCCGTTCCTTCCTTGCCTACAGTGCTGTGGCTCAAATCCACAGAGAGACTGAGGGAGCTGACTGGAATTTTCTTTTATGTACCATTAAATTCTTATGGGGATGGGTGGGGATGGGTTAAATTCTTGCGGGACGGGTTGGGATGGGTTAAATTTTTGCGGGGATGGGTAAGATTCCAGCGGGGATGGGTGGGGATGGGTAAGATTCCAGCAGGGATGGGCGGGGATGGGTAAGATTTCTGTCCCCGTGCAACTCTCTAGTCCCAAGTCTGCTACAAGGGCAGGACCTGCAAAGCAGAAAACAAACACAGCACAAAGGGAACTCTGAAGGAAGGGGAAGCAAAACAAACAAACTGGAACGGGACAAGGAAGGAACTCACCACACAGCAGCACAGCCAAACAGAAAGAATCCCAGGTGCAGTGTAGAGAGGTAATTAGACACACGCAGGCAGCAGCCGGCAGACAGAGACAGAGCAACAGAAACTGCAAGCAAGGAAAGGAGTAATCAAACTCCGCGCAAGCACAGAGCTAATAGCTCAGACAGAGCAAAGGTAAGGCATCAGCAGAAAAGGAATAATGCCAAAGCAGGGGTTGTAGGGAAAGGTAAGCTTAAGTAGATCAGACTGACATCAGCTCAGCCCCTGACAGCCAATCTGGAGCGGTTCCAAGTATTCCTCTGCCTGACTAGCAGAATTCTAACAGAGTCATAACACATAGCCTGTGACCCCTTACCAAACCCAGGTTATCTGGGAGAGGTTAAATGTTACTGCCAGTGGAAGAGGAGGGTGGAGGGAAGGGTGGGGAGGGGGATCAGAGGAAGATAGTAGTAATTGTGTTTTATTTCCTTGCACTAGATATGTTTTTATTTATGTTATTGGAAACATATAATTTGACTGTATATGGTTGACCAGGTGATCCTACTATTGAGACGAAGAAGGCAGCATGGGGGCAGGGCTGGGCACCCTGATGCTCCTCCTGGTGATATGCTCATTCAGTTTTCTGCTGGCCAGTTAGAAGCAAAGGCTAGCCACTTGGAACTTAGGGGGTATTACCTCCCCAATTAAATGTTCTAAAATACTGCAGAAGCTAAAAAGTCACAGGATAGCTGTCGCATGCTTACAGGAGACCAGATTGACAGATGAGGAACACCAGAAGCTCTGGCAGAAATGGATGAGAGAGGTATTTTATGCCTCACTCGGGTGTAGGAGGGGAGGGTTGGCAACATTGTTATATAAAAACCTAAATTATAAAGGGAAACTGTTATGTAAAGATGAAGGGGGAAGGTACTTGCTTCTTAGACTTTGGATTCAGGGTAAATAGTGCTATTTCTTGGTGCTTTATGCTCCTATCCCCTTTGAATCCCAGTTCTATCCTGCGTTATTGCACCACCTGTACCCATACAGTCAAAAAAACCTACTAGTGGCAGGCAACACCAATTTGGTGATGGAAGAGGCCATAGATCGCACCAGGGCACCTGAAAAGCGACAAGGGAGGAGTCTGAGAGAAGGAGTTTTGTACCAATTTGTTCTGCAGTTAGATCTGGTGGATTATTGGCACCTCCTTCACCCTCAGGAAAGAGATTACACACATATTTATCAGGCACACGGTACACAGTCAAAGCTAGATTATATACTAGTACAGCGCAATCTTTTTCTAAATATATCAGTGGCAGTGATAGGCCCAGGAGGAATCTCAAACCATTACATTACGTGGGTTGATCTGGACCCCCCCCCAATATCATTCCGGCCATAGACGCGGAGGCTTTGCCAGTGTATTTGTCAGGGAACCAAGACTTATTTTGAGAGAGAAATGGGAATTCTTTGTTCTTACAAATGGGCAGCACAAGGACCAACCTGACATGTTTTGGGAAACAGTTAAGGCTGTAATAAGAGGAGAAATCATAACTTACGTAAGTGCATGCAACTCTCAAAGAGCAGCTGGTATTGTTCAGTTAGAGGGGAAGTTGACACACTTTAAAGCAGCCTACACACGTACACCAACAGCAGAAAACAAGGAGGTCTACTACTCAGCTCAAATAACATTTAATACTTTAATCCACGAGCATACCATGCGCTCCCTCCTATTCTGTAAATATCACTTTTACAAATATAGTAATAAATCGGGCAAGTTGATAGCACGGGGGCTTCTCGGGCGGTCATTTCTTTGAGAGATGAGGCTGGGGCTGTAACTGGAAATCAAAACAGGATATTGGAAATGTTTCACAACTATTTTGCTGCTTTATATGAACAATAAGGGGAGGGTGATGAAACAGAAAACTTACAACAGTTTTTGGAAGCGGCCGCCCTGCCCTTGCTGGCGGAGGAAGCCTTGGTGGCTTTAAACAAACCCCTGCGGCCCACAGAAATACAGCGGGCTATCCACTCATTAAAAATACATTAAGCCCAAGGCCCAGATGGATTTTCGGGGGGGGGGGGGGTTATAAGGCCCTCAAACTACAGCTGCTGGAGCCCTTGCATGATTGCTACACAGAAGTGGTGGCGGCAGGCTAGCTCCCTTTACATTCTAACACAGCTCTCATCACACTAATCCCAAAGCCTCAAAAGCCCAGGGTCAGGGTAGACTCCTTTAGGCCTATGTCTCTCCTTAATATGGACATAAAAATGCTGTCTAAAATCATGGCCACTAGACTTGGAGAAATAATCCTTGACCTGATCACTGTGGTCCAGGTGGGATTTGTAAAGGGGAGGAAATATGTTATTAATGTACGGAAGATACTAGCAGCTTATTACTCACTGCCAGTTGACTTGTATCCCGACCATGATGGCCAACCTAGATGTGGCAAAGGCATTTGATTTTGATAAGGTTTCCTGGCTCTATCGTTTTGTGGTGTTGACACATCTTGGGTTTCGAGGCTGGTTTCTTCAGGCTTTACACACCTTATACGCAGGACCCCATGCATAGTTAATAGTGAATGGTGTTAGCTCCTCAGCTTTTCCAATATCTTGGGGAATGAGACAGGGATGCCCTTTAAAATCCCTGCTCTTTATTCTCTCACTGGAAGCACTGCTTTTCACCCTAAACAAAGACCCTGCCATAGCTGGAGTACAGATATGGACCACCCATGTTAAGGGCCTGGCTTTTGCGGATGAGCTGGTGGTGGTACTGACAGATCTGCAAGATTCTATGAATGCTCTGATGGAGCTACTTTCTACATATGGGCGTTTCTCTGGGTTCTCATTGAATTATCACAAATCCAAAGTTCTTCCCATATGTGGGGGAGTGAAGGAGGACTTGGTGGGACCTTTTCCGTTCACTTGGGAAGGCGCACAGTTGAACTATTTGGAGGTCTCCATACCTGCTAATCTTAACATGCTGTAAGCCTACAACATCCCTCCTCTTGTGGAGGAAATGAGAACAAAATTGAGGTTGTGGGAGACATATCCATTGTCACTGTGGGCCAGGATATGGCTCTTTAATATGATCTTAGCCCCAAAATGGTTATACCTGTTCCAAATGGTACCTTTATTCATGAAGGGTTGTGAGGAACAGAAAGTGGGGAGGATTCAGCAACATTATTTATGGCAGGGCAAGAAGCCTAGGCTGCCCCTCAGGATCTTGCAGACTCCTGTCCACCATGGAAGAATGGGTCTCATGAGCATTAAATACTTGTCAGTGGCTAGTCAAATGAGACATATAAATGACTGGCATAGAAATACTAGCAATTTCTCTTGCACTAGTTTAGAGACATAATTACTACCTGGCATCCACATTAGTAGTCTGTTGCATGGACTGGACATCCTACCAAAGGGTACATATAAGCGCTACCCGATGTACAAAGCAGCTCGAGAGACTTGGAAGTGGATCTGTCATCGTTTCTCATGTTCACCAAATGTGACCCCTTATTTAACCTTCTGTGGCAACCCAGACTTCCCTCCAGGACTAAGAGAGGGCACTTTCAAGCATTGGCAAGAGCTTGGTCTCAAATATCTGGCACACTTTGTTGACCAAGAAGGGAAATTGAAATCTTTCTCAAAGATTCAGCAGGAATACCATGTATCTACCTTGGACTTATTTGTCTATATTCAGGCTCATCACTATGTCAAATTGTTAGAATGAACAGCACTAACAGAGGATGTGTAGGAACTATAATCAGAGACTTTGACGTTGGGTGCCCAGACACTTGTACCATTGCGTTTCCACCATAGGGTGCTATTGGATATAATGCCAGATGTTAACTATATGGCAATTGCTGGGCAGTGGTCTGCGGAGCTAGGACATCAGCTGATGGGAACACAACTTCAGGAATTTGCTTTACTCAACAAAGTATACACAAGTTGTGAGCTGCACAAAGAAACCTTGTATAAATTTGATCTGCATCTCTACATCTCTCCCTACAGAGCCTTCAGGATGGGACTTAACATAAAAGGCTCCTGTCCTAGGTGTGGGCTTCCAACAGCACACTTGGGCCACATGTTCTGGACATGTTTGGTTGTTAAGGAGTTTTGGATGTGTCTTCTCAAGTATTTTGTCAAGTTGTGGTCTTTTTCTGTGGTGCATACCTTCTTGCTACTGTTTGGGGCCTATATGTTGAAAACTCCAGTGATGCAGGGCAGCAGCAGATTTCTAAGTTGGTTGGTACTGTTTAGCCTTAAATCCATTTTGAAATCTTGGTGTTTGGCTGAAATGGACTTGGGGGAAATCCAGTGCTTATTTCTAGGATAAGCAGCATAAATTGTATTATAGTGTTTCGGGATCTTGCCAGGTATTGGTAACCTGGATTGGCCACTGTTTGAAACAGGATGCTGAGCTTGATGGACCTTCGATCTGTCCTAGTATGGCAATACTTGCGTACTTATGAGTGAGGTGATCAAATTTTCAAATGACATAAAATTATTCAAAGTCTGGGCTTTGGGGGATTGACTAGAAGGAGAGGCAAGATGGCTGCCAGAAGGCAGCACTGAGAGCTAGCTCCCAGACCTACTTTGCTTTTCTCTTCTTTAATTTTCATTCCTTATATCATCATGCCTAAGAGGTTAGGCAACCAAAGTACCTACCCCGTGGTATCTGCTGTTCCTCCAGTTAACTCGATGGAGTGCTTCTTATTGGATGTTGACTGGGACTGGTAATTAAGATTGTTCTTCAGTCTCTGTGACATCCTTTTTTGCATTGTAAATTAAGAGCTTTTCCTGATGTGGTGAGGCCAAGGCAAAAGTGATACCAGTAGTACCTGAAATTAAGACCTAGAGTACTACAATTAGGTGCTCATTTGTGGCTTAATTTTCCATGTAAATGTGTTATCAAATTGAACTCTGTGAAATATGTTTTCTTTGATCCTGTTCATTTGACTACTTTTCTGGATGCTAGATGTGCTGTACCTCCGTATTAGACCAGTAACATCTACTCTGTATTGTTACCTACAGGGCCGGTCTTAGGGCAAGGCGACCGAGGCGGCCGCATAGGGCCCCGTGCTCAATGGGGCCCCGCGCGGCGCGCCTGGGGTCGCCCCGCCCACCGCTCCCACCCCCCCGACGATTGATCGCTGTTCTGTAAAAAATTTGAGAAGCGCCGAGTAGCAGGCAGCGCCTCGCGTCTGCCCTGCTAGTAAAAATCTCCTGCACATCGTCGGGCCGGCCTTCCTGCATTAAGTCCCGCCCTCCTTGGAGGTAATAGGCTATTACCTCAGAGGAGGGCGGGGACTTAATGCGGGAAGAGCCTATTACCTCAGAGGAGGGCGGGACTTAATGTGGGAAGAGCCTATTACCTCAGAGGAGGGCGGGACTTAATGCGGGAAGGCCGGCCCGACGACGTGCAGGAGATTTTTACTAGCAGGGCAGACGCAAGGCGCTGCCTGCTACTCGGCGATTCTCAATTTTTTAAAAAAGTTAGTGGGTGCAGCAGGAGAACAGAGTTGGTAGGTGGGTCGGGTCAGGTCGGGGGGGGGGGACTCAGATGGGAGAAGGGTGTGGGATGGGGGTTCTCAGATGGGGGGAGGGGGTAAGGGGGACTCAGATGGGAGACGGTTGCAGGGTGGGGGTTCTCAGATGGGGGGGAGGGGTAAGGGGGACTCAGATGGGAGAAGGGTGTGGGATGGGGGTTCTCAGATGGGAGAAGGGGGCTGGAACTGGGGTTTGAGAAGGGGCCATATGGGAAATGGGGGCCATGCATGGGGCTGGTGGAAAATGGGGCATGCGTGGGTCAGGTGGGAGAATGGTTCTGGGGATGAAAAGGGGGGGCTCTAATACAAGGCATGTGGATGAAGGGGGCTGGAACTGGGGGCTGAAAAGGAGGGTAGGTGGGATATGGGGGCTAGTACTGGGACTGGAGGCTGAAAAGGGGCAGGGGCTGAAACTGTGGGTACTGGGGGCTGAAAAGGAGATAGGGAGAAGTGGCTGGGGCTGAAGCTTGGGACTGGTGAGAGAAAAGGGCTGGGGACTGGGGTTGAAACTGGGACAGGGAGGAGTGGCTGGGGGCTGAAGCTCGGGACTGGTGGGAGAAAAGGGCTGGGGCTGAAACAGGGGATTGGTGGGATAGTGCGGCTGGAACTGGGGGCTGAAAAAAAGGGGCAGAGAGAGGGGCAGATCCTGGATGGAAGGGGGAGCGAGAGGGAGGGCAGACCTGGATGGATGGGAGAGGGAGGGCAAATGGTGGATTGAAGGGGCAGAGAGAAAGGGCAGACAGTGGATGGAAGGGATAGAAAGGGCAGACAGTGAATGGAAGGGGCAGAGATAGAGGGCAGATGTGCATGAAAGGGGCAGGGAGAGAGGGCAGACATTGGATGGAGGAGACAGCAGAGAGGGCAGACACTGGATGGCAGAGAGAGAGAGCGAAGACAGATGCTGGATGGAAGGAAGACAGTGAAAAGAAGATGAGGAAAGCAGAAACCAGAGACAAACTGTAAATAAAATATATATTTTTATTTTTTTGCTTTAGGATATAGTATTGTAGCTTTTTTAATAAATGTTTATAATAGAAAATGTAAATAAGGTAATCTTTTTATTGGACTAATTTTAATACATTTTGACAAACTTTCGGAGAACAAAGCCCCCCTTCCTCAGGTCAGGATAGGATACTGTAACAGCTCTATACTGTATTGACCTGAGGACGGAGATTTTGGCCTCTGAAAGCTAAATGTATTAGTCCAATAAAATGGTATTATTTTATTTTCTATATTTGTTTTATTTCTATTTGTTAATTTGTAAAGTGGTGATTGGTATTTGTTAGTTTTTTTTCAAATTTACATCTGTTGTCTTTATATTTTGCACAGTACTAGGGGACATTTTCTGTTTCTGTGGTGTTGCATTGTATGCAGAGTCTGGCATCGGGGGTTCAGTTTAATTTTTGTCTAAATAGAAAGTTTATGATTACTTATTCTATAGTGGATTAGGGTGTATCTGTGTTTGTGAAAAAGACATGGCTTTCGGTTGGCATTGACTGTGCAGGATCGACGATCTGTACTAATCTGTCTTTATATTTTGCACAGTACTAGGGGACATTTTCTGTTTCTGTAGTGTTGTATGCAGAGTCTGGCATCTTGGGGGTTCAGTTTAATTTTTGTCTAAATAGAAAGTTTAAATATTACTACTTATTCTATAGTGGATTAGGGTGTATCTGTATTTGTGAAAAAGACATGGTTTTCAGTTGGCACTGACTGTGCAGGATCGACAAGCCCTGGAGCTGGGGGCCTTGGAGCTCGGAGGGAGGGGTGGCCGGCTCTGGAGCTAGGGTGGGGGTGGAGCTAGGGTGGGGCGGAGCTAGGGTGGGCAGAGTTAGGGTGGGGCCCCATCAAATTGGTCTGCATAGGGCCCCGCACTTGCTAAGACCGGCCCTGGTTACCTATATGCTTGATAATTTGCTTTCATTCCTTTCCTTAATTTTAAGCAAGTTACCTGAGTCTTTTTTGTTTGTTAAAAGACAGAGAATATTTTCTTTGCCTGAACTTTTTCCAGTAACAAGAGTTCTTTTGGAATGTATTTTGAAAAAATATTTGGTAAAGGAAAAAAAAAAACTTTTAAAAAGTCTAGGTCTTTGGCTGGGTGACCACAGAATAGGATTGAAGGAGAGAGAGCTAGATTTAGTGTATTTAGATTTTAGCAAAGCCTTTGACACAGTTCCACATAGACGACTAATAAATAATCTGAGTGCCTTTCGTATGGGTCTTAAAGTGACTGACTGGGTTAGGAACTGGTTGAGTGGAAGATTATAGAGTGTGGTGGTACACGGAGCTCACTCTCAGAAAGGGATGTTACCAATGGTGTGCTGCAAGGTTCAGTTCTTGGGTGGGTTCTTTTTAACATTTTTGTAAGTAATATGACTGAAAGGCTGTCTGGTAAGATTTGCCTCTTTGTGGATGATGCCAAAATCTGCATTAGAGTAGACACCCCTGATGGTCTGGCTAACATGGGAAAGGACCTAGCGAAGCTTGAAGAATGATCTGGAATTTGCAGCTAAGACAATGCAAAAAATGCAAGGTCATGCATTTGGGCTGCAAAACTGCAGGGAACGATACAGTTTAAGGGGTAAAAAAGTTTTGAACATGAAAGAGGAGTGGACTTGGGTGTTATCGTATGCGATGATGTTAAGGTAGCCAAACAGGTAAAAAAGGTGATGGTGAAGGATGCTTATAAGAACACAACGTAAGTGTTGCCATAAGGGACAGACCGAAGGTCCATCAAGCCCAGCATCCTTTTTCCAAAAGTGGCCAGTCCAGGTTTCAAGTTACTGGCAAGATCTGAAAACAGTACATTTTATGCTGCTTATCCTAGAAATAAGCACTGGATTTTCCGGCAAGTCCATCTTAATAATGACTTATGGACTTCTTTTTTAGGAAGTTAGCCAAACATTTTTTAGGCCCTGCTAAGCTAACTGCTTTTACTACATTCTCTGGCAATGAATTCCAGCGTTTAATTACACGTTGAGTGAAGAAGTATTTTCTCTGATTCATATTAAATTTACTACATGGAGGGGCATTTTCGAACAAGGACGCCCATCTCTAAGGGCATCCATCTCTGAGGATGTCCCCGCGAAGGGGCGGGGCATCCCATATTATCGAAACAAGATGGGTGTCCATCTTTCGTTTCAATAATATGGTCAGGGACGCCCAAATCTCAACATTTAGGTCGACCTAAGAGATGGTCGACCTAAATGTTGAGATGGTCGACCTTAGAGATGGTCGTCCCCGATTTTCGGCCATAATAGAAACTGAGGACGCCCATCTCAAAAATGACCAAATCCAAGCCCTTTGGTCATGGGAAGAGCCAGCATTTGTAGTGCACTGGTCCCCCTCACATGCCAGGACCAGTGCACTGGTCCCCCTCATATGCCTTAGGGGGCACTGCAGTGTGGACTTCATAAATTGCTCCCATGGTGCATAGCTCCCTTTCCTTGGGTGCTGAGCCCCCCAAAACCCACAACTGTACAACACTACCATAGCCCTTAAAGGGTAAAGGGGGGCACCTACATGTGGGTACAGTGGATTTTGGGTGGGTTTTGGAGGGCTCACATTTACCAGCAGGTAGGGGGGATGGGCCTGGGTCTGCCTGCCTGAAGTGCACTGCAGTACCCACTAAAAACTGCTCCAGGGAACTGCATATTGCTGTGATAGAGCTGGGTATGACATTTGAGGCTGGCAAAAAATGTTTTTACATTTTTTTGGGGTGGGAGAGGGTTGGTGACCACTGGGGGAGTAAGGGGAGGTCATCCCCCATTCCCTCTGGTGGTCATCTGGTCAGTTTGGGCACCTTTTTGAGGCTTGGTCATGAAGAAAATTGGACCAAGTAAAGTTGGCCAAATGCTCGTCAGGGATGCCCTTCTTTTTCCATTATCGGCCGAGGACCCCCATCTCTTAACCACGCCCCGACCTGCCTTCGGTACACTGCCGACACGCCCGCGTGAACTTTGGTCGTCCCCGCGATGGAAAGCAGTTGAGGATGCCCAAAATCGGAATTCGATTATGCTGATTTCGGTGACCTTGAGAGAAGGACGCCCATCTCTCGATTTGTGTCAGAAGATGGACGTCCTTCCCTTTCGAAAATAAGCTACTTTGTAGCTTCATTGAATGCCCTCTAGTCCTGGTATTTTTGGAAAGAGTAAACAAGTGATTCACATCTACCCATTCTACTCCACTCATTATTTTATAGTCCTCTATCATTTCTCCCTGCAGCTGTCTTTTCTTCAAGCTGAAGAGCCCTAGCCACTTCAGCCTTTCCTCATAGAGAAGTTGTCCCATCCCCTTTATAATTTTGGTCACCCTTCCCTGTACCTTTTCTAATTCTACTATATCTTTTTTGAGATGTGGTGACCAAAATTGCACACAGTATTCAAAGTGCGGTCGCACCATGGAGCGATACAATACCTAATATTCTATTTGCTTTCTGAGCTCTGACACGTACTGAGCAGAGGGTTTCAATGTATCCTGAACGATGACGCCTACATTTCTTTCCTGGTCAGTGACTCCTAATATGGAACCCTGCATCACATAAGTATAGTTTGGGTTCCTCTTTCCCACATGCATCACTTTGCACTTGCTCACAATAAACATTATTTGCCATTTGGATGCCCAGTCTCCCAGTTTCATAAGGTCCTCTTGTAATTTATCACAATCCTCTTGATACCCCTCCACCAATTCGATCCACCCTATCACTACCGTGTTTCCCCGAAAATAGGACATCCTCCGAAAGTAAGACCTAGTAGAGGTCTTGCTGCAATTTGAAAATATAAGGCCTCCCCCGAAAATAAGACCTAGCAGGGGAGGCCTTATTTTTCGGGGAAACATCGGGGTCACCCCCCCACCCGAGATCGCCGGCTCCCCCCCCCCTCGATCGGCGGCTCCCCCCGCCCTCAGTCACTCCCGGAACTAACCTCTTAACCGCTTCCTTTCACCTTCGCACTCGCTGCAAGCAGCAGGTCTGGCCACTCCTTCCTTCTGTGTCCCGCCCTCGCCTGACGTTACGTTACGTCAGGCGAGGGCGGGACATGGAAGGAAGGAGTGGCCTGCCCTGCTGCTTGCGGCGAGTGCGAAGATGAATGGTGAAAGGAAGCGTTTAAGAGGTTAGTTCCGGGAGCGACTGAGGGCAGGGGGAGCCGCCGATCGAGGGGGGGAGCCGGCGATCTCGGGTGGGGGGGTGACCCCGATGTTTCCCCGAAAAATAAGGCCTCCCCTGAAAATAAGACCTAGCAGGTCTCGGGGAGCAAAATTTAATATAAGACAGTGTCTTATTTTCGGGGAACACGGTACAATATAATTTGTACCCTGGTATGACAGTGTCCCACTGGTTATCCTCCTTCCACCAGATCTCAGAGATGCCTATTATATCTAATTTTTCATTTAGTGCAATATATTCTAACTCTCCCATCTTATTTCTTAGGCTTCTGGCATTCACATATAGTCATTTCAAACTATGTTTGTTGTTCCTATTTATATCTTGCTCAGCAGTTGACAGTGATCATTTGCAATTTCTTGTCCGCTTGGGTGCATACGGAGAGGAGTGGCCAGTAGTAAAAAGGAGGTGATAATACCCCTTTAGAAGACCCTGCTGAGACCTCATTTAGAATATTGTGTATAATTCTGGAGACCACACCAGGGGCGTAGCCAGACAACAAATTTTGGGTGGGCCTAGTCAAGAAGTAGGTGGGCACCAAGTGTTCTCCCCCCTTCCAACCACCACCAAAAATAATATTTCAGCTGGCGGGAAAATGCTTCTTTCCACCTTGGCTGTATGCAGCAGGCATGCGCTGAAAGCTGAGCGTGTGCAGGTGCCAGTATCGTGGAGAGTAGCATTCTTGTTACCATCAGGGGGAAGTCTTCAGCTGGCCGAGCTTGAGATCCCCATCAGCTACCGCTAAATGTGTGCTACTGTTGGGTGGGCCTGAGCACTAAATGGATGGGCCCTGGCCCACCCATGCCCACCTAAGCCACTGGACCACACCTTCAAAAAGATATAAACAGGATGAAGTTAGGCAGATACTAAAATGGTTCAGAGAAGGGCAATGAAAATGATAAAGGGGATGGGATGATTTCCCTATGAGGAAAGGCTATAGTGGCTAGGGCTCTTCAGCTTGGAGAAAAGACGGCTGAGGGGAGATATGATAGAGGTCTATAAAATAATGAGTGGAGTGGAACAGGTAGACGTGAATCACTTGTTTACTCTTTCCAAAAATACTAAGACTAGGGGGCATACAATGAAGCTAGAAAGTAGTAAATTTAAAACGAATCAGAGAAAATATTTCCTCACTCAATATGTAATTAAACTCTGGAATTCTTTGCCAAAGAATGTAATAAAACAGTCAGCTTACTGAGGTTTAAAAAAGGTTTGGATGGCTTCCTAAAGGAAAAGTCCATAGAACATTATTAAAATGGACTTGGGGACTTTCCATTGCTTATTTCTAGGATAAGCATCATAAAATATATTGTACTGTTTTGGGATCTTGCCAGGTACTTGTGACCTGGATTAGCCACTGTTGGAAACAAGATTCTGGGCTTGATGGACCTTCGGTCTGTCCCAGTATGGCAATACTTATATACTTATATTGTAACCACAGAAAGGCGGTATTTCAAGTGTTGTGCCCTTTCCCTTTTCCCTGCCTTCATTTTTCTTTGTTTCTATGTATAGGAAATTTATAGATTTAAATGATGCTATTTACAGGTATAAATGCTGTGCAAGCTTTCTAAAGTTCCCTCTAATATGTCTTAAAGGTCCTTTGCGGTTTTCTTTTTCTGCTTCTCTTTCTCTAGGCAAGAAGTATATTGATTTATTTTCATAAGAAGAATATTGCTAAGTGCACAATACACATTGAGTAGTGGCTGTATGACAAATGCATCTGATGATCTGGAAGCTAGAGTCTGGGTGAGAAAAAAATTTTGTTTCAGTTTGTTTCTCATTTAATTTCCATTTTTTAGTTTATTTTTTTAAGAAGTGTTTTGTTTAGTCTTCGTTATGTAGAACATTCCATTCTTTTATTATGTGCATTTTGTAAGAATAGTTTGTGCTATTGATGACAACAAAAAAACTCTGGGGATTTTTTTCTGCTGCTCCATTTTGAAATTGATGTGAAATGACATAGGCTATGTTGTTTCAAATAACTGTACATCCCTATTGGAAGCTTCTTGTAGCTAAACAGACTGAGGCTGTGGTGATTTTTACATGTAGAAGCAAGACCTGACTTCTCTGTGTTGGAATCTCTGAAACATCTGCATTGATGGTTGGCAATCCAATTTACTTGTATTTTTTGTTTGCAATTGTTGCATATAACTACTCAAACTATCCTATTTTGATGGCATACAATCCAAGTAAGGCTTTCAAAATGATTACAGTGTGCTTTAAAAACTGAAGTAATTGTCTGTTTTATAGTGATTGGTTTATTAAAACAAAAAAGCAAGCAGATCAGACCTACAATGATGATTTAATAGACTTTCCAACAAGGCTTAAAATATTATTACCAATAATTTAAAGGAAAACTTGTAAAATGTCATGTCTCCATTAGTAACCCCTGAACTCCCAAGGATAAATAGACTCGCTTAGTCAAGGCTGGGGTCAGTATACTATGGACGTCTCTATTGATCCATGTAAGACTTTTGAGCTCGTAAACTACAAATAGCTTGGCACAAGCTAAGAGATGTGGAGGGGCATTTTTGATATGATGTCTAAATCTGATTTTTGCTAATCAGTTAATAGAATCCTTTTATAGCAACATGATAACGTTAACTTATAGTCATAAAGACCTGAAGGAAAGGCCTCAAGTGTTGTGAAGTAACTCCGATCTGCACAGCTCAACTGTCTTTAACTTTACGGAGCACTCATTCTCATCATTGGCATAAAAACCTCCAAAAGTTCTTGAAAACTCTTTAATATAACATGACAAAAGTTATTTTAATGGTTCTATGAAATAGTTAGTAACCAGGAACTTATCTTTGCAGTGGCACAGTCTTGTTTCCTTCCACGGCCGACAATGGCCAGAGTTTTGGGTCCTGCTTCAGGGTCTGTGGTCAGTGCGACTGTTTCTCTTCTGCAATCTCCCCTATTTCTTTGTCAGTCGCACTAGTAAGTGATTAGCTGAAGGAGTATAAATATCCTTTACCTTGCTCTATGAGTGGTTTAGATATAAATCTGATTTTGGACATTTAGGGAAAAAATGTCCACAAATCCTGTAGCAAATATGACTATTTTTAAATCAGAAAAATGTGCAGCCTTTTGTTTTGTAATTGGCCATTTGCTAGATGTTTTTGTGCTCAGTGCTTCTATCTTTTAGGATAATTTTTGGACAAGAAAAAAGCGAAAGAAAAAAAATGCACAAACACCAGCCATTGAGATATATTGGGGGGGGGGGGGGGGGAGGAGGAGGGCAGCATTATTAATAAACTGGCCACACAGACATCCCAGCAGAGCTGTGGGGCACCCTAGGGGGTACTGCATTGGTCTTCACATAAAAGGTTCCAGGTACACATCTCACCATTATCTCCTTATATTGTATAGGGAGCCCTTCAAAACCCACCAAATACCTACTGTACCTAACTGTACACCAGTACAATAGCCCTTATGCCTGCAGGTGTCACCTATATGTAGGTACAGTAGGTTTTTAGTAGGTTTTGGATGGCTCACATGTTCCACCACAAGTGTACCAGTTAGAGTAGGAGGTGGAGCTGGGTCCCCTTCTCTGCAGTCCACTGCACCGACCACTAGGCTACTCCTGGGATCTGTTGTCTACTCTAATAGGACTGAGCATATCATCTGAAGCTGTCATAGAGGCTGGTATGTACTGTTTCCTTTACATCTTTGGGGGGGGGGGGGGGGGGGGTGAGAGGGAGTCAATGACCACTGGGGGAGTAAGGGAAGTCATGCCTTAATCCTTCCAGTGGTCATCTGGCATTTAGGGCACTTTTGTGACTTAGTTGTGATTGAAACAGGTCTAGACCAAAACATCTAACTTTTAACCCTGGACATTTTTGCTTTGTTTCATTATGGCAGAAAAACATCCAAGTTTTGGGAACACCCTAATCCCACCCCCAACATATCCCCTTGTGATTTGCATGCACTTCAGATAAAAATGTCTCAAATCTGAGTTTTGAAAATTGTGATTTGGGCGTTTACCGTTTTTGAGATGTTTTTCTTTTTTGAAAATGAGCCTCAAGTATTCAATGATACTTTTTAGTATATACGGAAGTAATCACACATGCAGAAGGCAGTGGTGTACCAAGGGGGGGGGGGGGCGGTGGGTTCGGTCCACCCTAGGTGCACGTCACTGGGGGGGGGTGCCGTGGCGCGCACCTGTCGGCTCAGAGTTCGCTAACTTCGCTCGTTTGCTGCAGCGCCCTCTGCCCTGGAACAGGTGTGCACCCGAGGGGGGTGTCATTTCACAGTGGGGGGGGGGGGGCACATCGACGATCTGCCCCGGGTGTCATCCAGACTAGGAACGCCACTGGCAGAAGGTTACACTGAATGAATAAACTCTAGAACTATGCAATGGCTAATAACTTATACTGAATCAATGTGCCATTCAGGCAGGATTTATTTGTTAGGTGCCTCAATGCACAGGAGATGGAGAACATCCCTTCCAAAGATAAAGGAGCTAGCAGATGAAGAAGGGCATTTTCGAATGGGATGTCCAGGTTTTGATGAAGACCTCCTCATCAAAAGTCCCGATCCAGGGGTGGGGAAATCCGTATTTTTGAAAGAAAATGAACGTCCATCTTTCGTTTCGATAATATGGTCAAGGACATCCAAATCCTGAAATTTGGTCATCTCTAGATTTCGTCGTCCCTAGACTTGGTTGTTTCTGATTTTCGGCAATGATCAAAACCGAGGACGTCCATCTCATTTGCATTTGGTCGTGGGAGGAGCCAGCATTTCTAGTGCACTGGTCCCCCTGACATGCCAGGACACCAACTAGGCACTCTAGGGGGCATTGCAGTGGACTTCATAAATTGCTCCCAGGTGCATAGCTCCCTTACCTTCTGTGCTGAGCCCCCCAACCCCACTACCCACAACTGTACACCACTACCATAGCCCTTACGGGTGAAGGGGGGCACCTAGATGTGGGTACAGTGGGTTTCTGGTGGGTTTTGGAGGGCTCGCTGTTTCCTCCACAAAAGTAGCAGGTGGGGGGGGGCCTGGGTCCGCCTGCCTGAAGTTCATTGCACCCACTAAAACTGCTCCAGGGACCTGCATATTGTGGTCACGGACCTGAGTATGACATCTGAGGCTGGCAAAAAATATTTTGAAAGATATTTTTTGAGGGTGGGAGGGGCTTAGTGACCACTGGGGGAGTAAGGGGAGGTCATCCCCGATTCTCTCCGGTGGTCAGCTGGTCATTTCAGGCACCTTTTGTGCCTTGGTCGTAAGAAAAACACGACCAGGTAAAGTCGTCCAACTGTTCGTCAGGGACGTCCTTGTTTCTTTGATTATGGGTCGAGGACGCCCAAGTCCTGCCTTTCGCTACGCCTCCGACATGCTTCCTTGAACTTTGGCCGTTCCTGCGACGGAAAGCAGTTGGGGACGTCCAAAATCAGCTTTCAATTATACCGATTTGGACGACCCTGTGAGAAGGACGTCTATCTTCCGATTTATGTCGAAAGATGGGTGTCCTTCTCTTTCGAAAATGAGCCCACAAGAGATATAAGGGAAGAGTTGCAATAGTCCTTCTCAGAAGATACTGGTGAAAGAGCACCTCTAGGGCAGCCACTGGCATAATAGTGTCCTAGGAAGAGTTTTTTTAATCTGCCTCTTCCCTTTTTGGATCATATGATTACAGACTGGCAGTCTGATTCAAAAGGAGAATGTAACACTCATCCATTTCAATTGTGCTGCCCAGGGATGTTGCTCTTTTTGCTTTCTACTGCAACTGCCCTGGGTTTCTCTACCTTCATCCTGGTTGCTCGTTCTTGAACAGCAACATTCCTCACAACTTCTCCCTTAAAGACACAAAGTGGGCAGGATGTGATTCTATTGTCACCAGCCTGTAAGCCTCTGCATTATTCATGAATGGGTCTGATGGGGTGCTATTGCTGGTAGTCAGAATGAGGCAGTTAACTACTTTACCTAGTAGGAAATCTAGGTATAGTGCCACTACTTTGCTCATAGTGACAAAAAGAACTGGATTGAGGGCATGCACTGGATGCAGCCCATGACTATTAGTTGCTGATCATGGGCCTGTATTCGTTCATCAATGTATTCGGTGTGATCAGTTAAAGCTGACAGATATTGCTTTACTATAAGTAGTTCTTTAAGATCATGTAAAAAATGCTTTATAAAATATCCCCTATACATCTAAGTAGTGAGGCGTAATTAGCAGCCTTACTTTAAACATATAAGTATCCATTTAACGTGGCCTGATAGGTAATGTCCTCCAGTGGTCTCAAGGTTTTCTTAAGTTCGGATCATATCAAATGAAGATGGCAGATTCTATCTCGCCTCCTTGGTCCCCTGATTGCAGAATGCCTCAGGGTTCTCCACTCTCCCCCATTTTAGTTAACGCAATGATGTCTCCCCTAGGTAGCAGACTGGAATCTGCAGGTTTCAAAACCTTCATATATGCAAATGATGTCACTATTTACTTCCCATTCAGTAATAAATCTAGGCCTCGACCTCATGGAATCTTGAGCATCTGAACTCAGATTGAAACTCAACAGGAACAAAACAAAAATTTTGGTCATTACTAACCCGTATGATTCCACTTCCTTCAGTTCATTTACCACTGATCAAACTTTCTATCGTAGAGAATCCACTCTGAAGATCCTTCGTGTTATCATTGATCATCAGCTCATGTTTGAACAACATGTCTCTCAGGTCATTTCCAAATCATTCACAACCCTCTGGAAGCTTAAGCGCATCAGGCCCTACTTTACATCTGAAACCCTTAGACTACTGGTTCAATCTCTAGTTCTCTCACAGTTGGTTTATTGTAACGTTTTATACTCGGGTTGTAAGGAGCAGGTTCTAAAAAGGCTCCAAATTGTACAAAATACAGCGGCTCGATTTAGTTTTAAAGTACCCCTTTTCGAGTGAGCCACTCCTTTATTAATTAGATCACATTGGCTCCTCATTAAAGCCATGATCTCATTCAAGCTATGTACCTTTATATTATAGATATTGCATGGACTGGCTCCAGATTATATAAACCATTTAATAGAAATATCTTTCTATATAAAACACACCTCCAACGTTCTAATGAAGCCTCCACAAGTCCCAACGTTCTAAATCCATGGTGGTGTAGATCAAAATTCGCCATGAGTGTTTGCCCCACCCTCGCGTCAAACGTGATGACGTCGAGGGCGGAGCAATGGCACTCAACCAGTCGCATCGCTACGCCCTCGACATCATCACGTTTGATGCGAGGGTGGGGCAGACATCGATCAACACCACTACACAAACGTTGGAACTTTCGGAGGCTTCAAAAGAACTCTGGAGGTGCATTTTAAATAGAGAGAAGAGAGATGAGGAAAACCGATAGGTGGCTGAAGGGGGGGCAGGGGAGAGAGCACAATCGCTGGGTGGATACAGAGGAGAAAGATGGGGGGGCAGGGGCACAGCACAATCACTGGGGGGGGGGGGGCAGGGAACAGACCAGAATCGCTGGGTGGCTGAAGGGGGGGCAAGGGAAACAGCAGACTCGATGGGTGGCTGTAGGGGGGGCAGGGAAGAGAACAGATTCGCTGGGTGACTGGGGGGGGCAGGAGAGAGAGCAGAAATGCTGGGTGGCTGCAGGGGGGCAGGGGGAGACAGCAGAATCACACACACTCTCTGCCTCACACACACACTATCTGTCTCACAGACATACTCTCTCTCTGTCACACACACACACACTCGCACGGTGCTGCAAACCACACAGAGGGGGGGAGAGGCAGGGAGAGAAACCACAGGAGGGGGAAGGGGGAGGGGTCCTCAGACCTCAGAGGGGAGGGAGTCCAGAGACCACAGAGGGAGGGGGAGGTATCTCTGTCACACACACACTCTCTCTGTCACACACACTCTCTCATAGTCAGTGTCTTTCTCTCTCTCACACAGTCTCTCACACTACGTCTCACACTGAATCACATTCACTCTCTAAGTGTCACACAGTCAGTCTCACACACACTCTCGGTCTCACACACTCGCTCAAATACACTCTCTTGGACTCACAGTCTGTGTATTGCACACATACTCTCGCACACTCTCTCTCACACACACTCTCTCTCACACACAGTGTATCTGTATGCAACACACTCTCTCTCACAGTCACTGTCTCACATACACATTCACACACACTCTCTGCCACACACACACACACTCGCACATTCACTCTCTCTCTCACTCACACAGTCACTCTCACACACACTCTCTCAAGCAAATACACTCCCAGGAAAACCTTGCTAGCGCCCGCTTCATTTGTCTCTGAAACGGGCCTTATTTACTAGTCTTCACATAAAGTCTTCCTTAGAGCCAGGGACTCTCATAATTTGTCCACCAAATTTTAAAAACGTGGTATATAAATCAGCACTTTCTGCTGATTTCACCTATATTGGAACCAAATGTTGGAACTCGTTCCCAAAATCTATTAGAGTTCATTCTAACTGCTTACAATTCTGGAAATTGCTAAAAACTCATTCCTTTACCAATTCATTCCAGAATTCATTACATTAGTTAATATAACAATAACCAGTTGATAATCTTGTCTCTTTTCTGAATTGTGAATCTATCAATATGTACACTATTTGTAGTTTATTTGCTAACCTCATGTGCAACTTTCTTCAAATCAATCACCTTACTTTCTAATTCTTCCTACTTTCTTACTCATCTATATGTTACAACTTTGCCTTACCCTTCACTACCAATTATAATGTTCTAGTACATATTGTGTTGCCATTGCAAGTAATATACCATGCCATACTTTGTATTGTTGTTCGAATATTTTTACTGCTCTAATTGCCTATTGCTCATGTTTGATCTATTCTTGCTGTACACCGCCTTGAGTGAATTCTTTCAAAAAGGCGGTAAATAAATCCTAATAAATAAATAAATAAATCTGTTACTCTCAGCTACTTCATCATACTACTTCACTATTGTTGAAACTCAAACTCTGTATTTTTAATCTAAACTGTAAGTCACATTGAAATCAAGCTTATTTTCTGGATAATGTGGGATATAAACAGTGCATTTTTTTCTAGCAAAAAAGGTGCCAGTACTCAAATGCTAGGCCACCCTTCAGGGGTAGGATGATCACTGAGGGACCCACCCCACAATAGCCAGGCCTCCTGCAACCAGTGACCAAAACCGAGCTTCTCATTTTTCGCCCAAATCCACCTCCCCACTCCCCTCGTTTTCTATTTCTGTTGATGGCTCTCTCATTCTCCCTGTCTCCTCAGCTCAAAACCTTGGGGTCATCTTTGACTCTTCTCTCTCCTTTTCTGCTCATATCCAGCAGATCACCAAGACCTGTCGTTTCTTTCTTTACAACATCCGTAAAATCCGCCCCTTTCTTTCCGAGCACTCTACCAAAACCCTCATCCACACCCTTGTCACCTCTCGTTTAGACTACTGCAATCTGCTTCTTGCTGGCCTCCCATTTAGTCACCTCTCCCCTCTCCAATCGGTTTAAAACTCTACTGCCCGTCTCATCTTCCGCCAGGGTCGCTTTACTCATACTACCCCTCTCCTCAAGTAGCTTCACTGGCTCCCTATCCTTTTTCGCATCCTGTTCAAACTTCTTCTACTAACCTATAAATGTACTCACTCTGCTGCTCCCCAGTATCTCTCCACACTCGTCCTTCCCTACACCCCTTCCCGTGCACTCCGCTCCATGGATAAATCCTTCTTATCTGTTCCCTTCTCCACTACTGCCAACTCCAGACTTCGCGCCTTCTGTCTCGCTGCACCCTACGCCTGGAATAAACTTCCTGAGCCCCTACGTCTTGCCCCATCCTTGGCCACCTTTAAATCTAGACTGAAAGCCCACCTCTTTAACATTGCTTTTGACTCGTAACCACTTGTAACCACTTGTCTCCACCTACCCTCCTCTCCTCCTTCCTGTACACATTAATTGATTTGATTTGCGTACTTTATTTTTTGTCTATTAGATTGTAAGCTCTTTGAGCAGGGACTGTCTTTCTTCTATGTTTGTGCAGTGCTGCGTATGCCTTGTAGCGCTATAGAAATGCTAAATAGTAGTAGTAGTAACCAGTCATAGAATCTTTGTCAAGGCAGAATTTGAGTGTAGAGCCTGAGTTCTTTCATTAAAACTTGGGGTCCACGGGTAAATTTTAGCAGACAATGGAAAAGGTGCCGGTACTCAGTACCTCCAAGTACCCCTCAAAAAAAGCCCTGGATATAAATGTCATTAATAAATAATATATGGATTTTCAAAGCCAGTACTTAAAAAGATAGTGCCACTGGTCATATTTTTCCATAGAATGCACAATTAAACTGTAATTATTTTTCTGAAGAATGTGGTAAAAACAGTTCAGGTGGTTAAAAAACAGGATTGGACAGCGTCCTGGAGGAAAAGTCCATAAACCATGATTAACAAGATAGACATGGAAGAATCCACTGCTTATTACTGGCTGCAGTAGTATAGAATCTAGTTACTTTATAGAATACTGCCAGGTATTTGTAACCTGGATTGATCATTGCTGGCAACAGGATACTGGGCTTAACAGACTTTTGGTCTGACCTAGTAGGCAATTCTTGTGTTGTTATCATTTTAAAAGTCTAAGGGCTCTGTTTACTAAGGTGCACTAGCATTTTTAGCATGCCCTAAAAATTAGTGCACACTAATGCTAGAGACACCCATAAAAATATAGGGGTGTCTCTAGCATTGGCATGCCCTAAAACACTAGCGCGCCTACATCACGGATTAGTAAAGAGGGCCCTAAGTTAAAAGTGACCATGCTGCTGAATATAGATCTTGTTATATTAATAATGGTGCTAGAGAAGAGTACTGCATATACTATAGACTGCCTGAAGAACAAATTACTCGATATTGGAGGAAATCAAACATAAGCGTTCTTTGAAAACTCAAATAACAAGACTTTGACTTTCATACTTCAGACACATCATGCAAAAAGATAGATCATTTAACTACTATCAAGATTACCAATAGTAATCTTAAAGAACTGCCATATATAGAACTAGTCTTATCTTCATTCTCTTCAACCAATGTAACTTTAGGTCCAGTCTTTAGAACTTTTTTTTGTATTTTTATATGTGATTAAAAATATCAATTACTTAGCTTGATGGATGTGCTGCTCTGACCCAGGTCCATGTTTCAAATGCTGTGTTTCAGGGACACAAAAAAGGAAGTTCAGATATTCTGCTTCAAGTGTCCTTCTATTTCGGTTGCTGGAAGTTTCTAGGACCTCTTGAGAGATCCCTGTATGCTGTAAAGGTAGAAAAGTACATAGAATATTTTTGTTGCCTTAGTGGTATCTGAAAGAGAGGAGAAAGAGATTCAATACTTCCCAATGAGAAGCTCTCTTAGCAAAGAATCTTGAAGAAGCTTTCAACCAATGCCAAAGAGAAGAAGAGGAAGAGAAAATAAAGTTGGTGGAAGAGTCCACATTGCACCCTAGTCATTAGGGACCAGATACAATAAATGGCATCCAAATGTGAGCACCGGAAAAAAAATTGGTGCCCTGTGCTATTCCATAAAGATCATTTCAGTTTGAGTGCCCTTTATAGAATAACATGTAGCACTGATTCCCATGCCCAAATCTGGGTGTAAGGACTTATGCCTGCTGAAGCTAGATGAAATTCCTGGCGTCCAATCTAGGCACGCATCTGTGGTACTCTGTAACACTGTGTGCAAATTTCTGGAATGGCCATGAACCGTTCATGCCCCTTCCATAGCCATGCCCCCTTTTAGGTTGTGTGCTATGAGATTTGCGGACACAGTTTTATAGAATAGTGCAAAGCAAGATGCACACAAATCCAAATTGGTGTCAATTAACATCAATAATTGATTGTTAGCACCCAATTATTGATGTTAATTGGCTTGTTACCCAGTTTACTTGTGCAGGCATCTCAGGATCATGCCCAGATTTAGGTACGCAAATTTGAGCACTCTTTATAGAATCCAGGAAAAGATGGAGATTCACTAGAAGAATGATGATTCTTCTATTTGGAGATTCTAAGGTACTAGACAATATTTAATTGGGACTAGAATATCTTAAACAGCTAAACCAAACTAGAAAAATTACTCTTGCTTTGTGAACCATAAGGCAAGAGTATTTTCTAGTTTTGTTTTAATGAACATCCCACACTGTCGGTGACAGGGTGCTGGGCTCGATGGACCCTTGGTCTGTCCCAGCATGGCAATGCTTATGTACTTAAAAGTAACATTAATGTACTTAAACGTTTCATTACTTTCACTTGTAATGAAGTACTGGGTAACACTGAACACTTTTACTTTCAATTAGAGCTGTAATGAATAGCATATTTTACTAATTGGCCAAATACGAATAATGAAAAATAATATTCGACTGAATACAAATACTGAATACGAATAATGGGCATTGAACTTTAACATAAAAAATAATAAAAGAAGCAACGTGAAATCAGGGATCAAGTATTTATTTCAGTAGAATTTAGCACAGTAGAGCCCCGGTTTATTTGTATTTGAATTTAAATCACTATTCTTCCGAATACGAATAATGTATTCAGGGCACTATTCAGGGCCAAATCGAATTGAATACGAACATTCAGTACAGCCTTACTTTTAATAAAGTTGTATTTTAACCATTTATTAGTAGCTTTACTTTATTACCTTGCAGGAATATTACAAGTAAATGATGCTAAAGAATTTTTCAGCTCTCTTCTTTTACCTACCCTCATCTGATACCATCATTGAAGCCTGTTTTCCAACTCATTCTTCAAAGTGCTCTGGTGCAATTAAGCTTATCACTCCCCTGTCCCCCTCAACACAGTACGGCATCATAAGACATAAGCTTTTGGAGGAAGAAAGAAAGAGTTGCCTGACTTGTTGAGCATAAGATTCTCAAAGTGAACATATTCCAAACACTATAATGAAAATAAAATGATTTTTTTTCTACCTTTGTTGTCTGGTGACTGTTTTTCTGATCAAGGAACAATAAGGGATAGGGGAGGGGAACAATAATGAAAAGAAAAAGGAAAATAGAAAACATTGACTAGGTGTCTAATATATGAGTACTTTGAGTTAAGCTGAGGTTAGGTCTGAGTAGATTGGAGGTAGTTTTCTAAAGAAGACCAAACTTTGTTTATGGAGATTGTCGCTCGAAATTTCTCTGCCATGGCAAACTCAAATTTCTGGTGTTGCAGAACTGTATTCCACAAAAAAATGGATATTCAATAGATGCGCAGATTTCCAGTTCTGTAAAATGTGTCTTTGAGCAATGGTAAGGAGAATGTCTAGTAACTTTACTTGTGACGTTGACAAGTCAAAAGATTTAGATGCAGACTTAAACATTATGATGGAATAAAATAGGTCATCAACAACAGGTAAAACCTTTTGTATTATGCTCCGAACTTCCTTCCAAAATTTAAGAACCAATTGACATTCAAACGTCATATGAAGGAGAGTGCCCACTTGCTGCGAACAATGCCAGCATTTGTCTGATGGATTCAGACCAGCAGCAGCAAGTTTTCTAGGAGTCCAGATTGTTTTATGATACAGAAAGTTCCTGAATTTAGATAAAGTTTCAGCTGAAAACTTAGACCTCTAAGTGGCCCTTTTACTGAGCTTAGCACAAACTAAAGGATATTAGTGCACGCTAAATGCTGCATCTCCTATGCATATATCATGGGCCATGTGCAACATAGTGCATGCTAATGTCCGGTAGCATGTGCTAAGCTTTAGTAAATGAGCTCCAATTGTGATTGAAAATAGAGCCGAAATTTAGAAGTCTAAATTTAGGAGCTTAGCTTTTTCTGAATATTGGGCCCTAGTATTATCTTTTATTTCTATTTTGGGGGAATCTTAGAGTCCCATGAAAGGATGAGAATCCTGAAACCTATGTTTAGATGAACACATAGACCTGTAAAAATTTTAAAAGCAATAGTGCAACTCACTTGACAGAGGCAGGTAGCACCTTATGAACTAATCAATTTATTGAGACATGAACTTTCAAAAACAGAGTCCACTTCATCAACTACTTCAACCTGCAGGAAAACAGACAGGTCTCTGTGCTTTAAGACCATGTTAAAACTATCCAACTTGATCTTAATAGACTGAAAGATACTTTCTGCTGAGCCACCAACTGGTAACAGTGAATGCCTCAGGGCATCTGCTTTTTATCACTCCCATGCAATTTCCTTTGTTAAATTGACAGTTTCCTCTGCAGTCTGTCACATCTCCTTAGTTTTAGTATCAAAAGAAGCATACAGCTAACAGTCAGGATAAAATAATAGTGCTAAAAATCTTTATTTCTCATTAAGAGAAAAAATTGTTCTGTGTCCAAGTGCTTGCAGCTTCAGAGCTATAAAACAAAATGTCCCATAAACTGCAAAGACATTAAAGAAAATTCAACACTTAAGAGAATGCTCAGATCTATGATTTATAGAGCAACATGATGTGTTTAATCAAAGGAAAGAAAGTTAGAAACTGCAGCAATTGCCTACTATCATAAACCTGCCTGAGGAAAGAGAATGATTGATCTTCATTTATAGAACCTCCTCCCACTTTAATTATTTTTTTAAGTACTGTAAATGTCTATGGCTGTCTAGAAGAGTATTGTAGGAGTTTAGCATATGGTGACAGATAATGACCTTAAGTTACATTTAGGGACTCTTTTACTAAGCTGTGCTAAGTAGTTAGTGCAGGATTTACCTCACTGTAAGGGGATGGGACTTGATATACTGCCTTTCTGTGGTTACAATCAAAGTGGTTTACACCTCTTCGAGAGAGACTTCATTGGCTTCCCATTAGTGAAAGAACAAATTTTAAGGTTTGCACTATGATTCATAAGATTATCTGGTATATTTAAATAACAGACTGTTACGCCTGGTGGACTGAATCGTGAGATAGAATGGATGATGTTGATCTGAAATCTGCCTCTGATTGGTGCTTTGCCTTACATGTCATTTCATCTGTTTATATAGCTGAAAAAACCCCCGCCATGGTCATTTAAAATATGCTGCGAATATGAACCTGCGTGGTCGGTAGTTTTATTGTTGGGAAAAATATTGTTGAAGAGTATATCGAAGAATTGTATCTAACCTATTTTTACTTTTTTAGGAGACAGACCTTGAAACAGCTGCATGGCAAAACATGAATTCATGTCAGTTTGAGTCTCCTGATTTGAAAAAATGTTTTTATAGTAAAATTGAACAATGAAGAAATGAATGAAAAATAAGATAAGTTCTCTTTCCTTCTTTCAATATACATAATAAGGACCTATAATTCATGGATCGATGATGAGTACATCTTCACCCTAGCTTGGTGAAGATGTAGAAAAACTAGCATTTACATATATGTATGTATGTAAAAAGTGCTAATTTGACCCAGCCTCCTTTATTTCATGGTGCTTATTTCTCCCTCCAGTTTGAAAATCAATATAGATTGAGGCATATCTTGTTATTATCCACACATATAGGTGTAGGTTTGAAAAATGGCAGGCATACATAGAAACATGATGGCAGATAAGGGTTGAATGGCCCATCCAGTCTACTTATTTATTTATTGCATTTGTATCCCACATTTTCCCACCTTTTTGCGGGCTCAGTGTGGCTTACAATACATTGTGAGTCATGGAAATACAATTTGTCTACCCATCCTCAGTAACCACTAACTCTTACCCATGCCTCTTTAAACTCTGTCCTTGTCTCCATGGCCTCCACCGGGAAGCCATTCCACACATCCACCACCCTTTCCATGAAGGAGTATTTTCTCAGATTCCTCCTAAGCCTATTTTCTCTTAACTTTATCCTATACCCCCTCATTCCAGAGGTTTCATTCATTTGAAAAAGACTTACTTCCTGTACATTAATGCCACTGAGGTATTTAAATGTCTCTATCATATCCCCCCTCTCCCGCCTCTCTTCCAGCATATACATGTTGAGCTTCATGAGCCTGTCCCTAGGTGTTTTATGACAGAGACAGCTGATCAGTTTTGTAGCCGTCCTTTGGATCGACTCCATCCTGTTTATATCTTTCTGTAGGTGCGGTCTCCAGAACTGCACAGAGTATTCTAAATGAGGGACCTCACTAGAGACTTATAAAAGGGAACCAACACCTCTTTTTTCCTGCTGGTCATCCCTCTCCTTATGCACCCAAGCATCCTTCTGGCTTTGAGTGTTGCCTTTTCTACCTGTTCGGACACCTTAAGTTCATCAGACACTATCACCCCCCAAGTCCCACTCTTCTTTCGTACACAGATAAAGGTGATCCGGTTGATATTGTGTATCTGAATTTTCAAAAGGCTAAGGACAAAGTACCTCATGAAAGACTCCAGAGGAAATTGGAGAGTCATGGGATGGGAGGTAGTGTCCTATTGTAGATTAAAAGCTGGTTAAAAGATATAAAACAGAGAGTAGGGTTGAATGGTCAGTATTCTCAATGGAGAAAGGTAGATAATGGGGTTCCCCAGGAGTCTGTGCTGGGACCACTGGTTTTTAACATATTTATAAATGATCTAGAGATTGGAGTAACTAGTGAGGTAATTAAATTTTCTGACGACACAAAGTTATTCAAAGTTGTTAAATCACAAGAGGATTGTGAAAAATTACAAAGGACCTTACAAGACTGGGAGAATGGGCATCTAAATGGCAGATGATGTTTAATGTGAGCAAGTGTAAAGTGATGCATGTGGGAAAGAGGAACCCGAATTATAGCTAAGTAATGCAAGGTTCCACATTAGGAGTTACCAACCAAGAAAGAGATCTAGGCATCGTTGTCGATGATATCTTGAAACCATCTGCTCAGTGTGCTTTGTTGGCTAAGAAAGCAAATAGAATGTTAGGTATTATTAGGAAAGGAATGGAAAACAAAAATGAGGACGTTATAATGCCTTTGTATCACTCTATGGTGTGACCGCACCTCGAATATTGTGTTCAATTCCGGTCGTTGCATCTCAAACATGATATAGTGGAATGAGAAAAGGTACAAAGAAGGACAATGAAAATGATAGAGGGGATGGGACGACTTCCTTATGAGGAAAGGCTGAAGCTGCTAGGACTCTTCAGCATGGAGAAAAGACGGCTGAGGGGAGATATGATAGAGGTCTATAAAAAATGAGTGGAGTGGAACAGGTAAACGTGAATCATTTGTTTACTCTTTCCAAAAATACTAGGACTAGGGGACATGGAATGAAGCTACAATGTAGTAAATTTAAAATGAATCAGAGAAAACGTTTCTTCACTCTACGTATAATTAAACTCTGGAATTCGTTGCCAGAGAATGTAGTAAAGGTGGTTAACTTAGCGGGATTTAAAAAAAGGTTTGGAGGGCATCCTAAAGGAAAAGTCCATTGACCATTATTAAAATGGACTTGGGGAAAATCCACTGCTTATTTCTGGGATAAGCAGCATAAAACGTATTTTACTTCTTTGGGATCTTGTCAGGTATTCGTGACCTGGATTGGCTACTATTGGAAATAGGATGCTGGGCTTGATGGACCTTTGGTCTATCCCAGTGTGGCAATACTTATGTACTTATGTATTTATATGCGTATATGCAACAATTTCACAACAAACACTATTTGTGTATGTTGTGGCGTGCAGAGATTTGAAGGGGACATGTTTTTGGCTTGGTTTATGTGGTCCTTGAAAGACTATGAAAGTAATTCTGTAAATTGGTGCCTCATTCTTGATACCCTGATGCAGTATGGATAGTTCCAATTCTATAAAGGCATCAGGGCACCCTAATTCTATTTTCAATATTGAATCCTGAAAATGAATGCAACCCTTTAATTTATTTTTTTAATATGTGTTTGCATGTCAAGTGGTACTTAGATGGGAACTCTGGCCGCATCAACTCAAGGCCGGTGTTGGGCTGGCTTGTAGGGTCTGAATCCCACATATAGGGGGTCTTTTATTAAAGCTTATCTCAAATTATCTGCAGCAGGGTTCATAGGAATAAAATGGGCCTTGCTGCAGATAACTCGAGCTAAGCTTTAGTAAAAGACCCCCCCCCCCCCCCCCCATAGTGATCTGGATTAGGATGGGCTGGAGAGAGCTTTGACAGAAACTCCAATTATTTGGAATGTGAGGACAGTACTGGGCTGACTTTTATGTTTTGTGTTCCGAAAATGACAAGACAAATTTGGACAGGCTGGAGTGAGATTTGACGTCAACTCCAGTAGTTGGAACATAAGGGCAGAGCCAGGTGGACTTCTATGGTCTATGTCCCAGAAACACAAAAGAAAGACCATGATTAAGTACATAATATCACGTTCATTGTTTCATTTAATTCACCTATATAAGAAAATTAGCATAACATCAAACACTCAACAAACATATATAAATAATCATTATAATGTCTCTTCATAGTAACACATCTGTGATAAATATGATTCCCTTACTAAGCATTATTTAGTTTACTGAATTATCTGGGCTGAAGGCAGTAGGGAGGGCTTGCTGTCATTTTGGTTTGTCCAAAACAATAGCAAATTTGTGAGGTTTTTATATATTGTTTTATTAAACCTCCTTGGTTTTGCATTCTCTTTATTAGGAGGGAATTGGGAGGGGGTTGGGGTTGGGGAGTTTTCAAGTGGTTTGTGAAGGGGGAAGGGTTAATGTTTTTGTCTGTGTTCCAGAGCTTGCTTTGTTATTTGCAATGCTGTATTGTGGATTTCAGTGCTGTCCTATATGTCTTTAATTTTTTTTCATCTAAAAAAGACTTTTATTACAGAATAGGAATTGCAAGTTATTTGAAAAGTTGATACACATATGCAAGTTACAAAATTGGTGCCTGGTTCAGTTCCCACTGCTGCTCCTTGTGATCTTGGGCAAGTCACTTGACTTAACCCTCCATTGTCTCAGGTACAAACTTAGATTGTGAGCCCTCCAGGGCCAGGGAAATACCCAGCATACCTGAATGTAATTCACCTTTAGCTACTACTGAAAAAGGTGTGAACAAAATCCAAGAAAATAAAAAAAAAAATAATCTTAGATTGATAATGAATGTGACTGTTGGGCAGACTGGATGGACTGTTCAGGTCTTTATCTGTGATATAATTGCTTTTAAGATTATTCACAAGTAAATGGCAATTATGTTTTGCTATTTCAAGGGAAAAAATCTCAGTGCCTCTCATAGCTCCAATAGTGAGCGTATGGAGGAACCTCACAATAGCACCACTGTCATCGGTATTTTATAGACTGATGATGGTGGTGCTATTGTGAAGTTCTTCCATATGCTCCCTATCAGAGCTATGAAAGCCACAGAGGTCTTTTCCCTCAAAACAGCAATATTTAATTGCCATTTACTTCTGAATAATCTTTAAAGCAAATACATAATCATTAACCTTAATATATAAACAGGAGTCAATATTGGGATTGGTATCTTTTACTTAGCTTGTATTCTGTAATTCCATCAATTTCTATAATATTGTACGTAACCCTGATTCTATTACAGAACACTTGCACAAACCTTTATTGACGTGCCAAAAAACCTTTATTGACGTGCCTTTATTGACCTGTTTACGCTAAGGTGCTGATAGTCATAAGTGGACATGCCTAGAGGTGCCAATCAAAGTGTGGATAGTAGACATGTCCATTTCTTGCCCATGTGTACGCCCCTTCACAACTGCACACTATCCCTTGGATTTTATAAATGGCGTGAATTCAGATGTGCAAAATTGCACGCTGTCCTGAGATGCATGCGCAACTTAATTTGCTAACAAGCCAACCGGTGCTAATAATTGGGTGGTAACAATCAATTATTGGCTTTAATTGGGAGCAATTTGGTTTTGCGAGTGCGCCTTGCTAAGCACTATTATATAAAGATCTGGATGCAAATCTTCTAGCGGGCAACTCAAAAAGGGAGTGTGGCGATGGAGAGGCAGGGGTGGGTTAGGGGCGTTCACTAAATATTTACGATGTCCTACTGAATGCTGGGGATCCGTGCCTAAATTACATGCCAGGATTTACACCAGATTTCAGTTGGTGTAAACCTTCATCCCCAAAGTTTGGTGTAGAAATCAGCTCTAAGTTATATTCTATAAATGGTGTCCAACTGGGACCATCATTGATAGAATAGCACTCTGCGGAGATTGTTTTGGCTCAGTTTTTTTTGAGTACTATTGTTAATTCTATTACAATACCAGCATTCATTGTACATTTAAACATGTATGGTTTTTCATCAAACTTACATCCAGCCAGACAGGTATTCCATCCAACTCCGTTTTTTGAGTGCCATGTACTGAATCTAGTCCTATACCATTTAGATGATGAGCTTACAGAATAGTGCTATGGGCAGAAGTACACATTGTGGTGCATATTCCACAGTTAGGTGTGCCAGACATGTGTAGCTGCAGGTGTGCCTTATACAGAAGTGCCCTTCATGTGCTTTAAATTTTTTTTTTTTAAATGGCAATACATATATATTTCAAGAAAGTTCCCTTCAAGTCATGTATCTGCTCCTTTAAGGCTTTATAGTGAAATCATCACTCTGCAACATCATCTTCAAATAAATTTGTCCATATAGATCCAGCGTGTTCTGTGAAGCTGGTGTATTTACTATAAGGAGATTGCTGTGGTGTCATTTAGAAAGTAGTTGTAAATGATAACTGTATTACTAATTTGAAACTTTCTTTGCAGACCAGTTAACTTGATTTTTTTTAATTTAGTTAAAAATTTATAACCCACACTATCTAAACAAATTCTAGGTGGGGTATAAATAAAACATACATAATAATAAAACATACATTGATTATATCTTTGGAGGTAGCTCTTTTGCAATACCGAAGGTTGAAACACATATCCCCTGAGGCATTGGCAGCACAAAACTGAGCGCTGAGTCTGGCTTTTTACATCTTCCAACTATTTAATGACATCAATTGATTGAGATATGTATTGTTGTGACAACTGCAAAGGGCAAACCCTCAGTCTGCAATGACTGACTGTGACATGTTTTGTTTATTGTAGGTTGTAATTGCTCAACTTGTGAAGACCTATTCATACACACTGTTGGATTATTTATGTACTAACAACAAGTCCTTAATGAGTTTTTCCAGCTCCATGTTAAGCGAAGATCAAGTATTCAGTAAAAGGACACAGCAGTTTGATATTTGGATTCTATTAAAAATTCTTATACTAAAAGATGGTAATATAGGCCTTTTATAATTTATATGGGACTGATGAATGATGTAGCCAGCTCCGATATAGCTTGTATACATTGAGGAATGTTTGAACATGGTTATCTGATGCCGCAAATAATATATACACTATAGCTAGAGCCTTTAAATTTAGACTTAAAGTGGGAGGTGATGAGAGTGTGGATAAGGGTGTTAGTAGTATGTTCAGAAAGGAAGATACAAATTGTGGTGGTTATAGAGAAATAAATGGCAGGTTTTTGCAGTCTGTTGGATTTAGGGTTGCCAACTGGCTGTTAATCAGCAGGCCTGGCTGGGTTTTTGAAAGGCCAGGCCAGTTACTGGTAGACCCTTCAAACCGGCAATTGCAATCTATGTACTTCCTAGCAATCTAGAAAAGGAGGAGATTCTAAATTTAGAGCCTAAATGTGTCGTGATGTTATATCTACTTTTAAGAGGAAAGGCCTCGAGAAGCCCCCAGCGTAAATTTTAACAGAGGGGGCTGGACTTCTTCATCATTGGCCTAAACCTCTTGGACTTTTGCCTAACAGATCTTAAATCTTAGCAATCTAACAAAAATCTTAGAAAAAAAGTCCAAAGCACTTAGTTTATGAGCTGCTTTCTGTAGTATGCGTCTACTTAAATTATCAGCTGCCTTGCTGTGCTCTGGAGTACGGGTCTTCTTCTCTCCAGCTCGGGTCCTTTCACCACCTTGTACCTATGTACTTCTTCATGCATAGGGCATTGTGGACACCTCTTCGATTACACATAATTGATAATTCCAGCCTTTGTTGGTCTTGCCAGTCCCAGGGAGGCACTCTTAAACATCTTATATTTGATTGTGTACGCATTCAAAATTACTGGAACGATATTTTTTGTAGTTTTTGTAATTTCTAGTAGATGTTTTCCATCTTTCGGGTTTAACATCTTATAAGTATGTGATACTTAAACACCAATGTTTTCAGAATAATTTACAACCTAATGAATGTGTAATTCTAAATACTATGTTTTCATTGGCCTTGAAGGTAATTCTTTTGCACTGGAAATCCTTGGATCAGGTTACATACAGTGGTGGAAATAAGTATTTGATCCCTTGCTGATTTTGTAAGTTTGCCCACTGACAAAGACATGAGCAGCCCATAATTGAAGGGTAGGTTATTGGTAACAGTGAGAGATAGCACATCACAAATTAAATCCGGAAAATCACATTGTGGAAAGTATATGAATTTATTTGCATTCTGCAGAGGGAAATAAGTATTTGATCCCCCACCAACCAGTAAGAGATCTGGCCCCTACAGACCAGGTAGATGCTCCAAATCAACTCGTTACCTGCATGACAGACAGCTGTCGGCAATGGTCACCTGTATGAAAGACACCTGTCCACAGACTCAGTGAATCAGTCAGACTCTAACCTCTACAAAATGGCCAAGAGCAAGGAGCTGTCTAAGGATGTCAGGGACAAGATCATACACCTGCACAAGGCTGGAATGGGCTACAAAACCATCAGTAAGACGCTGGGCGAGAAGGAGACAACTGTTGGTGCCATAGTAAGAAAATGGAAGAAGTACAAAATGACTGTCAATCGACAAAGATCTGGGGCTCCACGCAAAATCTCACCTCGTGGGGTATCCTTGATCATGAGGAAGGTTAGAAATCAGCCTACAACTACAAGGGGGGAACTTGTCAATGATCTCAAGGCAGCTGGGACCACTGTCACCACGAAAACCATTGGTAACACATTACGACATAACGGATTGCAATCCTGCAGTGCCCGCAAGGTCCCCCTGCTCCGGAAGGCACATGTGACGGCCCGTCTGAAGTTTGCCAGTGAACACCTGGATGATGCCGAGAGTGATTGGGAGAAGGTGCTGTGGTCAGATGAGACAAAAATTGAGCTCTTTGGCATGAACTCAACCCGCCGTGTTTGGAGGAAGAGAAATGCTGCCTATGACCCAAAGAACACCGTCCCCACTGTCAAGCATGGAGGTGGAAATGTTATGTTTTGGGGGTGTTTCTCTGCTAAGGGCACAGGACTACTTCACCGCATCAATGGGAGAATGGATAGGGCCATGTACCGTACAATTCTGAGTGACAACCTCCTTCCCTCCGCCAGGGCCTTAAAAATGGGTCGTGGCTGAGTCTTCCAGCACGACAATGACCCAAAACATACAGCCAAGGCAACAAAGGAGTGGCTCAGGAAGAAGCACATTAGGGTCATGGAGTGGCCTAGCCAGTCACCAGACCTTAATCCCATTGAAAACTTATGGAGGGAGCTGAAGCTGCGAGTTGCCAAGCGACAGCCCAGAACTCTTAATGATTTAGAGATGATCTGCAAAGAGGAGTGGACCAAAATTCCTCCTGACATGTGTGCAAACCTCATCATCAACTACAGAAGACGTCTGACCGCTGTGCTTGCCAACAAGGGTTTTGCCACCAAGTATTAGGTCTTGTTTGCCAGAGGGATTAAATACTTATTTCCCTCTGCAGAATGCAAATAAATTCATATACTTTCCACAATGTGATTTTCCGGATTTAATTTGTGGTGTGCTATCTCTCACTGTTACCAATAACCTACCCTTCAATTATGGGCTGCTCATGTCTTTGTCAGTGGGCAAACTTACAAAATCAGCAAGGGATCAAATACTTATTTCCACCACTGTATCAAGAACGGCGGAATCTGTTGTTCCAAACTTATAAATATGAAACATATCTAGCAAAAAAATCATTTAAGTTTGTCCTGCATGAGGAGAAATGATCTCCACTGGTATCTTATTTCAAAACTCCTAATGTAACATGTTCTGCTTAGTATTAATAACTGCTGCTTCTCTTTGGATATATATGGCATTTGCATGTAAAGTTTTTTCTCTTCTCTCTTCCTCTCTCTTTAGTACCAGTTTGGTACAACCGCTTGTAATTCCTGTTGCACAGTTGTTGTTACTTGTTTGTACTATATTGAAAACCAATAAAAATATGAAAACCAGAGAAGAATCAAAAATGAAAAAATAAAGAAAAGGAATTGTGGCATTGAATAAATAAGTGTATGTTTGTGTCCCTAGTTAAGAAATCCAGTTAATTGTTTAACATTAGTAGAACATAACCACAGAGGCATGGTATGGTTACATTTTTAATATAGTAATACTAGGGCCCAGCTAAGGAACAGGTTATTTTGAGTTAGTCTTTACTGGACCAAACTTGCTTCCCTTGTGCCATCGCTATCTAGCAGGATACTACAGTGTCTTAAAGGGTGGAGGATAAAGGATTTTTTTAATTTTGTTTTGTTGTTGTTGTAATCTGCTATGGGAAGATAGAATATATTGAAATTAAATGAAAGTGGAATTAAACTCTCCTTTCATTGGGGCACATGAAATCACATTTTCATCTGATTTGTAGTTTACCTTTTAGGTACACAAATGGATTATTCTGTTTTGTTTCAACCTAATTCATGTTTAATGTAGGGTATAAATGTAATAAATAAATAAATAGAGAGAAACTCTGAAGGTTGAGCACCTGATTCTCATAACACGATGTCTGTATTAGTGGCCTTGACCAGGAGAAAAAAAAATCTCTGCACAAATATAACACATGCTAGAGTGTCCCTATAACCAGCCCCTCCAAATGAAACACTGGGGAGCGCTGAAAGAGACAGGGAAAAAGGTTAACATGGGGAGAGAGAAGAATATAGTAAATGCTGGACAGGGATGGAGAAGGACACAGAGTCAATACTGGACAGGGAGAGGGTAGGAACATTGAAACACAAAGAGGCAATGCTGGAGAAAGAAGAAATGGGGACACAGGGGCACTTCTGAAAAGGGGGGCAGATAGGTGCTCTACTGAAAAGGAGGGGGATAGGGACACAGGGCACTACTGGAAAGGGGAGGAGATAGGGACACAGATAAGGCACTACTGGAAAGGGGGAGGAGGAGGTAGGGTAACAGAGTAGAAAACAGTAGAAAAAGGTATTTTATTTTCAATTTGATATTAGGAATATGACAGTATTTGAAAATGCACATCTCCGATACCTTCAAATTAGCAACCCTGCAGGGGTCTGAGTACATTTTCTGAAGTCATTTTGGATGTAATGCCACACAGATTTTGATGGGTATAATCAGGGACTGCAAATCCCACATGAATTTGGGATGTGAGTTCACACTAGGACTGGTTGAAAAATCTCCCTTCTGTAACTGGATCACTTGATAGCTCTACACACAGCTATTTGATAGTGGGGACATAAAACAAAAGATCAATGCCAAACAGATGTGGAGAAGGGAAAGATAAAGACCAGAGGCGAGAGAAGAAATGGAAAGGCCAACCTGGAAAAAAATTTGTAAAGTTGACTCATGGAACATGGAAAAAAGACCGGGACCAGCCAAATTCCCAGACAACAAATGTAGAAAAAATATTTTTATTTAATACTTTGTAAGGACTGAGATGTACCTGCTTTGTGAAACGTACATTTTTTGTATTTTTATTTTGCAAAGTACAGGAGAAAATGCATTTTTTAACCAGTATTGCACTATTTATAGAGTCTGGCTTCCTTGGGCAGAGAGGAGGGGGTTCTCTATTTCAATTTTTGTTGTTGGTGGTGGTGGTAGTTTCTTTAGTTTTTGTTTTTTTGTTTGTTTTTTATTATTATTTTTTTGTGGATCCCTATTCTGTATTAGATTGTAATATTGTCACAATTTGGGTTTCTGCCAGGTGCTTGTGACCTGGGTTGGCCACTGTTGGAAACAGGATACTGGGCTAGATGGACCATTGGTCTGACCCAGTATGGCTACTCTTATGTTATATAGATGAGGGTCTGTCCATGTTCTGCATGTGTGCCTGAGGTGAAGGATTCTGCTAGCACGTAGCATCTGTGTAGGAATGTGTAACCAGTGCAGCTTCTTCACGTTTCCCAATAGTAGGTTAATTGGTGCTCTAGAACCCAGTGTAATATATATAGCACTGTCTGTTCATAGGTGGGTTAGGGCTGTTATGGTGTGGTAAGTTTTATGTTCTAGGGCAGTGTTTCTCAAGTTGGTCCTGGAGTACCCCCTTGCCAGTCAGGTTTTCAGGCTATCCACAATAAATATGCATGACATTGATTTGTATATACTGCCTCCATTACATGCACATCTTTTTCATGCAGATTCATTGTGGATAGCCTGAAAACCAGAATGGCAAGGGGGTACTCCAGGACCACCTAGGGAAACATTTCTCTAGGTCCCACTGTAATATTTATAGCTCTGTCTTTTCGTAGGTGGATTAGGGCTGTTATGGTGTAGTAAGTTTTCAGGATAGGTTTTGTGTGTCTTTTTGCAGGGGTTTGTGTTATTTCACAAAATGTCTAGTCCTATTTGAAAGTAGGCTCTGGAGCAAGGGCTGCCTTTGGTGGTCCTTGTCACCTAAAATAAAAATGCTCAGGACTAGTGTTCTTCAAATCCTGTAGAATCATCATACAAACGCCCATCTGATTTAAACAAGGTGTCTAGCAGTGGAAGGAATGTGTGTGCTATTCCTGTGGTGATGGTCACGATTTGAATATTTTTACTTTGCAGTTAAGAAGACAAGTTACCTGCTTTGGCCAGTCCAGGGATCTCTTCTGCGACCTGCATCTTGATGTAACTTACTGTTTCCTTGTAGGCAGGACGCTACAGAGACAGCCTGTATTAATCAATGCCCACTACAGCCCCTGAGCAACATCATAGACACTGCTGTGTAGCTGACACCAACCGGGTCCTATTTTATAAAAGTCTGCTCCCCCTGAGATCAAAACCTGGCTACGTCTCTGCCAGTAGTAAATGCTGCTTTGGCAGGCCACGAAAGGACATTTTATATTAAGGATTACTTTTGTGGTTATTTCACTTCCCCCACCTGTGAAATGAACAGGAGCCTGACACCTTAAATAAATTTTGTTCACCTTAACTTGCTATGTGGCTCTGGTTTATCCTGGCTCCAGGGCCCACTCTTGTTCATGTTACCACAGAGCGGTACAGTTTGGGGAGTAAAGAACTTTGGTTTGCATGAAAGAGGAGCAGGACTTGGATGTGCTCATATGTGATGATCTTAAGGTGACCTGTGAAATAACAGGTTCAGGCCCAGTTAATAAACTAGTTATTTTCTCATTTACATACTATGTCTGGCTTGGTTAATTTGCAGGGCCACCCCAACCCTCAGCCGAGGATACTACAGGACAGATTCAGTAAATGGTGCCCTAGTGATCTGCACTGATCGGCACTAAGCTAGTATTCTGTAAATGGCACTCTAAGCGGTGCAACATTTATAGCTTAACGTGCATTTTGGGCTAGATTGTATATATGGCACCTGAAAATGCCACATGGAAAAGAAGTACGCTTAGGTGTATTCTGCAAAGTATGACTAACTTTTATAGAATAGGCTTAAATCATATTGAATAACACCGAGCACCTCTCTCCACATGACCAAATATAGTTGCAACCATTTATGCCATGTTTTACTTAGCTTAAATCCTGATGCCTAAATTAGGCACAGAGCTGGTGTATTCTGTTACAATGTGCATAGATTTTAGAAATGGCCATGTCCCCTTTTCAACTTTGCAGCTTACAATTTAGGTGCACCATGTTACAGAATATGCTTAGTGAGTTGCACATGTACATCTTAATTCATGCCAATTAGTGCTGACAATTGCTTGTTAGCATCCAATTAACATCACTGATTAGCAAGTTAACCAATTAAGTTACGTGCATTGATATAGAATATGCGTTGATTTCCACGTGGAAATTAAGGAGCCATATATAGAATTCCAAGGTGTACCCCTAAGTTTGGGCACAAGTTTTTACTAAAAGCTGGTGTAAATGGCTGTCAGACAAAGGTTATCAGGTATTGGTGATGGGTATTTATATTTTTGTTACATTTGTACCCTGCGCTTTCTCTCTCATGGCAGGCTCAATGTGGCTTACATGGGGCAATGGAGGGTTAAGTGACTTACCCAGAGTCACAAAGAGCTGCCTGTGCCTGAAGTGGGAATTGAACTCAGTTTCTCAGGACCAAAGTCTACCACCCTAACCACTAGGCCACTCCTCCACTCCAAGGTTGGCACTGCTGTGGCAGACTGATAGTAGACATTCCAGACCAATTATCACAAGCAATGTATTCTTGATCTCTTTCACACATCTATAAACTACTTATAAAATCTGACTCATAAATGGTGTATCACAGCTTTTGCTCTTGTAACTCTCTCTCTCTTTCTTTTTTTTTTCTGTTCATCTCATCCTAGAACCAAAGAAATCAGATGTACCGAATAACATGCTGAAAGACTGCACCAATGACAGAGGACATTTTAAAAAGTTCCCTTTAATAATACATTTCCCTTTCACTCTTGAAGCTGCATCAGTACTTGACTAAAACAGGACAAATCCATTTTCAAAAGAGATTCTCCAATTTGGCAGCTAAGGCAAAACATTTTGAAAATAAGATTTGTCATTTATGTCACAATATGGGAGCATTGTGCAATATGGCATATATGGCATACTCATACAGATGTCTCAAAATGATCAAAAAACTGTCCATCTGACAAAACGTTCAAATAGTGATTTTCAAAAGGCAGAATTTGGATTTTTTTACACTGCAGTTCAAATAGCAAGGCAGTGTGTTAGTGGCATGTTTTGGGCAGGACTAGGTTGGGCCCAAAATTATCTAATCTAATTTAATCTAATCCAGAAATTATATACCACAGAAATTAAATAGGTTCTGAGCGGTCTACAATAATATTAGATAATCAACATTAAAAAATAATACAAATAACAAAGAAAAATTACATCAGATTCTGTTAGGCAAAAATCTCTCAAAGAGAGAATCCAGCCTAAACGCTAATAGGAGATTATTCCAGATTGTAGTAGACAATACTAGAAAAGAAGCCTTCCAACGATGACTATATTTTAAACCTAAAGGAGAAGGAGAAAACAATATACAACGCCACTTAGAGTGACACATGGTTTAGTAATAGAAAAGGAAGTAAATTTTTCTTGACAAACCAAGAAACTAGGAGTGGAGCCATAAATGACTTTGTAAATAAAACAAAAAATCTTAAAATGGACGTTGGCCAACACCAGAAGCCAGTGCAAAGACAAGCTCTATTATATTATGTATGATGATAAATCATCTTAGCAGCTGTGTTCTATAGTAATTGCAGTTTAGATGTTAAACTCTGGGGAACAGCAAAACATATTGAGTTGCAGTAATCAAGACTAGATAATATTGCCTGGACTACCAAAGCAAAATGATCCTCATAAAAATTAGAAAATATAGATCTCAGCTGCTTCAATTTAAAAAAATACCTTCCTAACTACATTGCTTACTTGAGCCTCAAAAGACAAGGTAGAATCTAAGATGATTCCTAGAACTTTGGCTTAATGAACAACTGGCAATATAGTATATAACATAAGTACATAAGTATTGCCATACTGGGACAGACCAAAGGTCCATCAAGCTTAGCATCCTGTTTCCAACAGTGACCAATCCAGGTCACAAATACCTGGCAAGATCCCCAAAAAAGTACAAAACATTTTATACTGCTTATCCCAGAAATATTTTCCCCCAAGTCCAATTTAGTAATGGTCTATGGATTTTTATTTTAGGAAGCCGCCCAAACCTTTTTAAAACTCTGCTAAGCTAACCGCCTTTACCACATTTTCTGGCAACGAGTTCCAGAGTCGAATTACACGTTGAGGGCAGAAAACATTTCTCAGATTCATTTTAAATTTACTACTTTGTAGCTTCGTCGCATGCCACCCTAGTCCTAGTATTTTTGGAAAGTGTAAACAGACGCTTCACGTCTACCCGTTTAACTCCACTCATTATTTTATAGACCTCTATCATATCTCCCCTCAGCCGTCTTTTCTCCAAGCTGAAGAGCCCCAGCCACTTTATCCTTTTTTTTTAGGGAAGTCGTCCCATCCCCTTTATCATTACCATCGCCCTTCTCTGCACCTTTTCTAATTCCACTATATCTTTATTGAGATGCAGCGACCAGAATTGAACACAATATTCGAGGTGCGGTAGCAACATGGAGCGATACAAAGGCATTATAACGTCCTCATTTTTGTTTTCCATTCCTTTCCTAATAATACCTAACATTCTATTTGCTTTCTTAGCCGCCGCAGCACACTGAGCAGAAGGTTTCAACGTATCTTCAACGACGACACCTAGATCCCTTTCTTGGTCAGTGACTCCTAACATGGAACCTTGCATGATGTAGCTATAATTCGGGTTCCTTTTTCCCCCACATGCATCACTTTGCACTTGCTCACATTAAACGTTATCTGCCATTTAGACGCCCAGTCTCCCAGCCTCGTAAGGTCCTCTTGTAATTTTTCACAATCCTCCCGTGATTTAACTACTTTGATTAACTTTGTGTCGTAAGCAAATTTTATTACCTCACTAGTTACCCCCATCTCTAGGTCTTTTATAAATATGTTAAAAAGCAGCGGTCCCAGCACAGACCCCCGGAGAGCCCCACTAACTACCCTTCTCCATTGACAATACTGACCATTTAACCTTACTCTCTATTTTCTATCTTTTAACCAGTTTTTAATCACAATAGGACAATACCTCCTATCCTATCCCATGACTCTCCAATTTCCTCTGGAATCTTTCATGAGATACTTTGTCAAATGCCTTCTGAAAATCTAGATACACAATATCAACCGGCTCACCTTTATCCACATGTTTGTTCACCCCTTCAAAGAAATATAGTAGATTGGTGAGGCAAGATTTCCCCTCACTAAATCCATGTTGACTTTGTTTCATTAATCCATGCTTTTGAATATGCTCTGTAATTTTGTTCTTAATAATGGTCTTTACCATTTTGCCCGGCACGTAAATTAAAATGGTTCCACATTAACATCCTTCTACATGCACACTTTGTAGTTCTGAATGTTTCCCTTCTGACGAATGTGCTGCTGGTTTCCTAAGCCTCTTTCTACTTATTTAACTGTGAAAGGTAACAGACTGAAGAATCATGTAGCACAGCTGAGCTGTTTCGCATGGGCTGTATTCATTTGGTTGCTCCATTACAAGAGCTTCCATTTAGCAGCTGCCAGTAAATTTCATTTCACTAAAAGTTGCCAAGCTAAAACATCACACTGCACTTTAAATTGGCTGAATTTAATTAAAAGGTACTTGTGGCCACCTCGATCCTGTATGATTAGCAAACTAAAAAAAAACAACCCAAAAACCCTAATCTGTAAGGAATATTTCTACCCGCCACAAATTCTGATTTATTACTTTACAAAATGTATAAATCCTGGATACAGATTTGACCTGCAGACCTGACCAAAAACAAATCTGTGAAAAAATCAATTAAGGGTCATTCAGATACAGAGGCTTATGGGAATAAGTTGGGGAAGCTCAGCTGATGTACTGCAAACTGCTTCCCTCTTATTGGTTTACTCACTGATGGAGTACTCTGCTACAGCCTGACCTATTTAATTTTAAAAATGTCTATCCTGATTTCCTAATTCAAAGGAAATGTCCAAAGCAGTTCACAGTTCACAAATAAAAACATCCATCAGTTCCATCAAAACATATAGGGGTCCTTTTACAAAGGCGTGCTAGCATTTTTAGAGTGCACTAAAAATAAGTGGAGGAGTGGCCTAGTGGTTAGTGTGGTGGACTTTGGTCCTTGGGAACTGGGTTCAATTCCCACTATAGGGACAGGCAGCTCCTTGTGACTCTGGGCAAGTCACTTAACCCTCCATTGCCCCAGGTACAAATACGTACCTGTATATAATATGTAAGCCAGATTGAACCTGCTATGAGTGGAAAAGTATGGGGTACAAATGTAATAAAAAAAAATAAGTGTGTGCTGATAGAGATGCCCATATATTCCTATGGGTGTCTCTAACATTTAACGTGGACTAATGATTATCACACACTAAAAACACTACCACACCTTTGTAAAGACCCCCATAAGGTCGTTACCAGACAAACACCTCATTCAAGAACCTAAATTTATTTATTTATTAGGATTTATTTACCACCTTTTTGAAGGAATTCACTCAAGGCGGTGTACAGTAAGAATAGATCAAGCATGAGCAGGAGGCAATTACAGCAGTCAAAATATTCAAATAACATTACAAAGTATGGCATGGTGTGCTACTTACAATGTCAACACAGTACGTAATAGAACATTTTAATTGATAGTGAAGGGTAAAGCAAAGATGTAAGATATAGATAGGTAAGAGAGTAGGAAGAGTTAGAAAGTAAGGTGACTGATTTAAAGAAAGTTGCACACGAGGTCAGAGAGATGGTTAAATATTATCTCAGCTAGGGTAGGAGTGGATAAACGTAAATGTAGTGCTTCCTTACTGTATCATTCTTAAAAGACACTAGAGTGCCATCAACTTGCTGAAATGCACATCTCTTCCATAATCTTTTAAGGGCAAGTCCCATTGTGATTGTCACCATGCAGCTGGCCTATGGCCCTTACAGAACATCATCTGTTAAGAGCATGCATTGACAAAGTTATTTGATGTTATGGGCCATGTGATAGATAACACAAGATAATGGCATTAACGTGGATTGTTAATAAATGACTTCCATAATAAATTATTAAAATTTGTGTTCCTTCAATGGAGAAATAACAAAACTACTTGAATTTCTGCCTGAAGCTGCTGAACATGTCTTGTCATATACAGGAGAGATTACAGTGCTTCTCATACTAATATGATTTGACTTTTGTATTCAGTCAGTATCATGAAAGTAATCTCTCTCGACTGCCTTTTCATTGACAGGTGTACTTAAACCAGACTGATTTATAAACTCAATCTCTGTATAAAAAAGCTTTCAGATAAATGAGACAATTGCACAATGTACATATTAGAAAACCAGTGGACCCCGGTTATTTTACAGAAGAGAAGATTTAGAGAGAGTTTGCATTCTGTTTGACTGATCTCAGTGGAAGTTACTAAAATCCTTAATAATTTTTTTTTTACTGGAGTAGCTTGATTTCAGCAGGTTACAGGATCAGGGGCACCATGGAGTCAGTATTTGCTGGCCCAATAACCAGTTAAAGTTGACCGGATAAATTATCTGGTCAAATTTAACTAGATAGTTAGCAGATATTAATTTCACTGTTGTCACCGACGTCCGTGCCTTGCTCGTCTGTGCTGTGTTCCTCCTTCTTACCTACTAAAATTACTTGCAGTTCCAGTCAGTGACCTGTGGGGTCATTGTAGAGTGGTGGAGGCCAAGCTGGTGATGTCATCAGCATTGAGCACTTCTTAAGATAGCTTCTGAGCGTGCTCAGGGTACTGGCAATTATCCTTGATGGGGCCCAGGCCTGCCTGTGCCCTGCTAGTTCCAACTTCTGTTTCTTTGCGAGGTTGTGGCCTAGTGGTTAGGGTGGTGGACTCTGGTCCTTGGGAATTGAAGTTCAATTCCCACTTCAGGCACAGGCAGCTTCTTGTGACTCTGGGCAAGTCACTTAACCCTCCATTGCCCCAGGTACAAATAAGTACCTGTATACAATATGTAAGCTGCATTGAGCCTGCCATGAGTGGGAAAGCGCAGAGTACAAATGTAACAAAAAAATAAAATAAGCTTGGCCTACAGCTTTCACCTTATGCTGCGTTCCAGTGAAAGTCTGCTTCCAAGCTTGGTAGTTCTGAGGAGTAATAGCTCTGCCTACAGCTTTCATCTTTGCTTGGGTCTAGTGAAGCCTGCTGCCAAGCCTGTGAGTCCAGAGCCTCCCGTGCCTTAGTTGAGATTCCAGTCGTCCACAGTGAGTCCTTAGTCGCTGTATGCATAGAATGGCTTTGTGCTGTGTTTGGGACTGTGCGGGCTGGATGATGAGAAGTGCTGCAGGTGCAGCGGCTGAGGCAACGCCTTGAGGTATCTCTGGACGAGGAAGCAGTGGTTAGAGCGCGGAGGGGTCTGCGTGGGCTGATCCTGGCCCTTGGGTGCTGTGCAGGGCCGTTGAGTCTTCCGCCTTGGGAGCGTCGGCTCAGATTTGGCTTCTTCACCTTGCTTGCCTTGGGAGCGTCGACTCGGGCTTTGTTGCTTTATCTTGCTGGCCTTGGGAGCATTCTGCTTGGGTGCCTCAGTGACTGTTGTCTTAGGTGACATCCCTAGTCTTCTGTGAGTGGAGGGACTCGTTCTCTATCTTCGATGCAGGTCCTCAAGAGACTCTTTCTTTTCCTTTTGTTTTGCTTCTGCTCTACTCTGGTTTTGAGGGAGCTTGCCGCGGTTGTTCTGTGGCTCCTCTGAGTGTACTGACAGATTGAACCCTTTTCTTAACCGCTAGCGGTGTTACCTCTGTCAGCTAAATATTGCCTGTTTGTCTTTGTCCGGCTATGGCAGGCCCTTTTGCTTGGTCTATTGTGTTCTACTGTATGCCAAATGTTTGCATTGCTCTGCTAGTATTGAGATGTGCAGCTAGGCTGCTAGTATTTGATCTCCCCATACAGCTAGCTAGGGCTGTTCTACTTTACTGTATACTTTATGCTTTGCATTGTGTCCGCTAGTATTGAGATGCGCAGCAAGGCTGCTTATGTTTGATTTCCCTATATAGCTAGGCTGTTCTACTTTACCATATGTTATGCTTTACGTTTTCCTTGCTTCAGCTAGGTTAGACTGTATAGCTAGGCTGCCTGTTTTCCTTTCTGTGCCATTTGGCTATCCTTTTTAGCCCTGTGTTTTTTGCTGCTAATAAAGGTGCCTCAGTTCACCTCCACTTGTGGTCCAGTCCAGTTCTTGGGAGCACTCTTAGTTCTGAGGGGACTTGATCTACCCAGAGGTGGTTGGGTGATTCTCACGTGGCCACCTCTGGGCCAAGGGCTCACAAATGTCACAATTATTCACTTATGTCAGACTACTAAATATACTCACCTACATTTAACAGGATAACTTAACTAGTTAATTTTATGACAAATGTTTTTATGCTATATTAGCACAAACTATTTGTGAGATCTGACTTAGCAAATTAGTTACTAACAGAGCACTGATATCGCTGTCCTGGTAAAAAAGTTAAGTGCCTACCCAACAGACCTTTCATCTCTCTTATTCTTAATTGATTATATTCTATCTGACCAAATAATTGAAGGCCTTATTTCCAGAACCCACTAAGCCCATATTAGTTGGGCTTAGAGGGTTTGGGAAATAAGCCCTTCAATTGCAGGCACAATTTAAAAAACCTAAGATTTGTCTGGGTAAATTCTGAAGTTAATTGGCTAATCTTTTTGAATATTGCACCTATGATTTTACTCAGTGTATGTCATATAAAACAAATTTGATCAGAGTGGTATATGTGATATACTTGGATTTAAGTAAAGCAGTGATTTTCAACCTTTTTCATCTCATGGTATACTGACAAGGTGCAAAACTTGTTGAGGCACATCATCAGTTTTTAAATGATATATATTATCATTTAACAAATGAGTATTAAGGTTGTGTTTAAAGTTCAATATTTACATTTTTAATCATTGTGTTATCTTTGTTGTTGAATATTTTTCTTGAAGACACAAGCTGGCAAAAGGGCAACAAGACACTTCAAAGATAATGAAAGTACCAACAGATAACACACATTCAAAAACAAGAAAGGCACCATTCAAAAAATATTCTGATTCTTATGTCATCTGAGCCATAGCACAATAAAACTCTCCAGTACTAAGCGTATTGTGAAAAAATAAAAAATCTGAAAAAATACTAACATACATGTACATATATGTCATACAACAGTAACACTAATCCTATTATTCAAATAGTAAGAGCCCTACATGTGAATAGGCAGCACTTCAAATATTACGTTGGGTCCCAAAACACCAATACACCTCCTCCTACTGGTATAGCAGAACATGTGGGGCAGCTACAGATCGCTACACAGAAGCTATTTGCCCTCAGAATACCGTACCTCAGTCACACACTAAACACAGACAGTCCCTCACCAAATACAGAATGGGATCACAAATTTAGAAATAGAGAGATATAATGAAAAAAATTTAACTGGAAATCCCAAGAAGTCAAACTAGGCATGTAACACAAACATGGGAGTAATAAAAATAGAATTGTATTTCATCTTAAACTCAACATAATACAAAGACATAATTGTTTTACATTTCCTAAATTAAACACCAAAAGAGAGAAAACCCAAAAGAATCCCACAGATCATAAACAGTAGCAAAGTACAGTGGGAAACACCAGGCAGATGAGCGATGAGTCCAAATTGAACATCCCTTTATTGTAAAAATTCACAAACTGGACTTGACACAAGTCATGTTTTGGTGTTACTACCTTCTTATAATACTTATTAAAACATCTTAATAGATATAGCATAGGGTTTAAGCAGACGTAAAATATATAGGCAGATACAATAGAAAATAGGGGTGATTAACAAAGAAAAATTGCACGTGGAGTTTAAAAGATGAATGAACATGATCTCAGCTAGGGTAGGAATGGATAAACAACACGTGTGCTTACTTCATATACCATCTTCCTTTATAATTCAATTATAGTTCAGTCATAACATTTCAGTTTAATGTGATCTGCTCATCTACAAAAAGCTTGGACAGATTAAAAATAAATAAATATGACATTCTTCTTGATGTTTCTATTTTTTAAAACAATGCAAACAAATGTATTCATTAAATTTTACAGTCTGTGAAAGTGCCACAAGGGGGCAGCATTTATTCACTTTTGCAGAATTTAACTATTCCTTAATATATTCTAGTTTTTGTGAGAAAGTTAACAGGTTTTCTTTATTTACATCTATGACAAGAAATCTAACCAATCTGCCTTATACTTTAAAGACAACATTATGAAATCAATTTTTAGTAGGGTCCTAAGTAGGTACATCCAGTGTACCTGCATTCACCTAAAATCTGCTCTAAATTCAGCTACTGTGTAAGCTGCTCTCTAGAAAAAGATGTAGAGGGAGGTCAGGCTGAGGTAAAGACTTATATTATTGAGTATTATATTTATTTGTTGGGTCAGAGTATTATCATAAATCTCAATATGTAAAAATTATTCTGGTTATTTTGAGAACCTATATTGCTATTTTTGTTGATTAGATCTATTGTAACATGAGCTGAGTGTGTGCATTTCCTCTTGCATGGCACATGTAAACTGAAAGAAAACTAAACATGCATACTTGATATGTGATCCTACATCTTTGTGCAACTTCCTTAATGGAAAACTAAGCAAAATTGAAAATGTCCCTTTCACCAAAGACTGTACCAGGAAGAATTTCAGCAGAAAATTGCAATGATCCAACATAAATTACGGAGAAAAGATCAACAAAAGACTGAGGGGCACTATTCCCTCTGAGTGGGAGTCCTCCAACTGCATTGCTATCAGAGGGGTGATGCTTCAATATTGTGTTTTCATTCACTAGGGACAGGCAAGTTCCCTGGAGTCCTGCAGAGCTTGCCTGTCTCCCACAACTGAAAATGTGATAGTGAAAACAGCACCCTCTACTGGCAGGATTGTAGTTGGAGGACTCCCATTCAGCTTAGAGGGAACAGTGCTGAAGGGAGAAGTCATTGAGCTGAATTAAGGATTTACGTTGCATTATACAGTATGTCTCTTAGGGCCCTGTTTACTAAGCCACGCTAGATGTGTGTTAGTGCCTTTAGTGCTTGCTAACCATTAGCGCGTGCTGTGTAGGCGCCCACAATATTCTATGGGTGCCTACACAGTTAGTGTGCCCTAATTTTGTACACGCACTAAAAACGCTAGCGCACCTTAGTAAACAGAGCCCTTAATGCAAATTAAAGGGCCCTAACAGCCTAATTTGTCTTACTGCAGCAATATTTAGGTTGCTGCAGTTTATATAGTAATGAGGAACAAAATATGCACATACATGTAAAGTAGCTCATTACTATGTAAATTTTGTACACAACTTGCGGTGTGCAGTGGGTGCATATCACAAGTCATGGTATTGCTAGAAAATCACAGTAAAATAAACCCCAGCCAAAAGCGTGCTGGGGGCATGTTTTCGGCATGGCCAGAATTTGGACATTTTTCCAGATAGTGGAACAAGATAAAAATATCTAGGGCAAAAATTGGGACATTTTTATCTGGACCTATTTCAATCAAGAATAAGTAACAAAAAGGTGCCCTACACAGTTAGTGTATGCTAATTTTGTAGATGCGCAAAAAAAATGCTGGCGCACCTTAGTAAACAGAGCCCTAAGAGCGGTAAATTTGAAAGATTTATAATTGCAGCACAGGGCAATGGGCTACTGAGAATATGGTTCATAGCCTGCACAGAAAAAATATAGTAAAATAAACAAATTCAGATTCTATAGTGTAGAACAGGAAACATTAACATCATCTCACTGCTGGGTCTAATCTGCTGATATCACTGTAGGTTTGAGTATATAGAGAAATACAATGACTCATCCAGTAGAAACTATATCACAGCTCTGACATCACCCTAACAGAAAACCAGCAAATATAGTTCAATGTCAGTCATTACTTCTGAGCATTTATATAGAATGCTAGTCTTTTCTCATTTCTTTTCATCAAGTTGCTGGAAATGTATTCATTGAGAATGAGGAAAAAACTGACTGCCTCCCATTCTAGAGTTTAGTTTTCTAAGCATAATCTGGAGACATGTAAATTCTTTGAACTTGAAATTCTTTCTTTCTGAAAACTGGATTTGTCCTAAGGTCGAAGTGTCATGTTTCCTGCCGAGACTACAGCATAGCAAATGAGACTCACGAAGCCTAATCAAATCCATCGGTAAAACCTTCACAATATCTAATTCCCCAAATTTCTCAAACCATCCTAATGTAGTCTGAGGTAATAATTTGATAGTTTCAAGATCAATCATGTTAAGCAAAAGTCTGTCTTGTCTTTTAAGATGGAAACTATGGAATTATGCCCAGTGGATGCACTTTCCAGAATTAAAATTTAAAACTTAATCACATGGATTTGACTGGAAAAGGTCACCAGTTATGTTTTGTTTCACCAGCATAGTGCTGCAAGGTTTAATTACATCTTTTGTTTGTATAAGCATATCAGACATTTGAAAAAGGGGTTCAATTTTCCAGAGCTGCCAAGTTGCCCAGTTCCAAGAGGGAGGTTTTAGTCAGTGCTGGAATTCAGGCAACACCTTCTTGATGCATTATGGAGTCCTGTAGCTCATTGATTTCAAAGACTACAAATACCACACTGCTTTAGAATATAAGTACAAAACCAGGACTGGCCAAAGTTTCCTTCCTGGAACTGGATAACTTAGTTCATCTGATATTCAGTGATGCCTTGTTTGGTTAAAAATAACAATAAGTCATTGGTTATCTATAAATGGATATTCAAAGAGATTTATAATTTAGATGGAGCCACTAATTATAAGAGGTTGAAGGTGAACAGTTGTCATATCTAGTTAATTTAGACTTAGTATTGATGTCCAATTTAGCCAGTTAAATCTCAATGCTATCAAGTAAAGAGTCCTTTTTTAGCCAGTTAAATTTTTGGCCTCCCATCAAGATGTCCAGTCAAATATTAAACAGTCAGTGGCCCAGTACATTTACATTTGAAGATCTGTTTGGTTCACTCCCGAGGATAACTGAATAAAGGGGTAATAATCAAGCTGCATTAGGGCACCAGGCCACATTATTTGACCCTTAACATGTGTTAAAACACTTTAAGACTGTCTGCGGTGCCCCAGTGCAATGATAATTAGATCACCCTGTGTTACATATGCAAAACATCTCAAAGGGAGTGATAGGGAGAGTAGATGGCATGGATGGGCAGACTGGATAGGCCATATGCTCTTTATCTGTCTATATTTTTCTCTGTTTCTATGTATGTAAAGCATCTCATTATCATGTAAATACTATACTGTGGCTTGCAGTGTACCCTGGGTCCATACCTGAATGTACATCATAGCAGGAAAAATAACTCCAACAATGACCCATCTCCACCCCCTCCCCAAGACACCGTCCCAGGTGATACCCCAAAGATAGCTCCGGTTCTTCAGCAAAGAACCCCCAGCCCCTGAAGACATCCTTGGACCCCCTAGCCCCCAGAAAACACCTTCTAATCCCCCCCAACGCTAACCAAAGATCCCTTAGGTCCTACTGAATGTCAGCACTTAATTGACCAAGTGACCACTCCGCCCAGAGATGACAATTTACCCAGTTCCAGGCTGGAGATTTTGGGCCAGTCCTGGTTTTCAATTTCCATTTCAAAGCAGTGTGGAATTTGAGATGCCTAATTCTGCCCATTGAAATCAGTGCTTCAAGTTCCATAATGCAGCAGGATGGGGTGGTTAGAAATCCAGGACTGGCCTACTATGTCCAGTCTGGAACTGGGTAACTAGGCTTCTGTGCTTCTCCCCCGGAATGCACACTAAAATATCTGGTTTTGCTTTAATCACTAACAGTCATTTTCAATATCAGTAACCAGTTAAGTGCTGCTGAAAATGATAGGTTAGCCCCAAACAGGTGATTTAACTGACCAGGAGCCATTTCTGGTCAGTAATTTATTGGGATTTATTAACCACCTTTATGAGGAGATTCACAGAAGATAGTAAATATCGACTTCATAATTTTCAAGAAACTATCCTGCTTATAATCGAACGAGAAAAACGCCCAAGTTCCGACCTAAATCGGGAGATGGACGTTTATCTCACAAAAACGAGTAAATCCATATAATCGAAAGCAATGTTTCAGTGCGTCCGTGTCGCTCGTACGTGGACGTAAAAACGTCCAAATAAGAGGCGTGTCGGGGGCGTGTTAGGGGCGGTGATACGACGTGGACGGGTACAACGTATAACGAATAGCGAAATGGCTCTGGTTGAGCGGGAAGATGGGCGTAATATGATGGACCCGAAATAAAAGCGACCAGAGCAAGGGGGAAAGCGTCTTTAGACCCATTAGCGATTGTGTGTAGTTGGACAGTGGCGATATAGTTGGTGGAAGAGCTGAAGTGGTGGTTGCAGAGAGAAAGCCGAGCGTGTTGAGTACCTGTGACGGTCGTCTGTGTGCCCTGCCTCTTTTTGTGTCATACCCTTTCACCGTTCCTTACTCCTACTCCTTTGCTCCATCGCCCCCTTCCCCTTCCCCTCCCCCTATCCCTCCCCATTCACTCTTCCCACGTGTATACTCTATTCCCTGACCTCCGTTTGTCTCTGTGTGCCTGTACTGTTTGGCGAGTGAGTGGCCAGAGGGCGTGGTGGCTGGAAGTGACAGATCTGTGTGTGTTGCTGTTTGACTACTAGTCCTAATACTTGCACTGGTGGTGGGGATATGGATGCACTTAATGCACTTGTGGCATGCATGCTACACGAAGAGGCCACCCACCGCAGGAGGTATTCACGGCCCCGAGTGTTTAGGCCCCGCACCACCTTCCTACAACTCACTGACCAGCAGTGTCTAACAAGGTTCAGGTTTGATAGGGCCACCATTCGTCAGCTGTGTGAGCAGCTGAAACCCCTCCTTCAGCCCCAGACACGTAGGAATAACCCCATCCCTGCCCACCTCAAAATCACTTCCGCTCTCTCTGTCCTGGCCACTGGCAGTTTTCAATCCGTATTAGCTGCTAACACAGGCCTCACCCAGGCTTCTATTTCACACTGTCTCACCCAGTTCCTGGATGCCTTTATCACTCACACCTCACACTACATCACTTTCCCCACCACCCCCCAGGCCCTGCACAACAACATGGCCGCCTTCTATGCTCTTGCTAGATTCCCCTCGGTCATCGGTGTGATAGACTGCACACACGTAGCCCTCAGACCCCCCCGGGCACACGAAGCCACCTACAGAAATAGGAAGGCATTTCATTCTATGAACATGCAAGTTGTATGTGATGCCCAGGGGGAGATATTAGACGTGTGTGCCAGGTACCCCGGCTCCAGCCACGATGCCTACATCCTACAGCACTCGGGCATCTTCCGCAGGTTCGAGCGAGGGGAGTTCATTGGTGGATGGCTACTAGGTAAGTGCAACATGCATGTACCACCCATACTAGACCTCCTCCACTGGGCAACCCTCCGCCCTGGCTTCCTCCACCACAACCCACTATCCAAATCCCCCCGCCCCCCCCTGTACCTGCTCCAAGCAATACACACATCTATCTCATTCTGCTTTTCTGCAAAGGTGACTGAGGCTACCCGCAGAGGACATGGCTCATGACCCCCCTGATCCACCCACAACCAGGGCCAGAAGAAACCTACAACAGGAGACATCGCAGCACCCGGGGGATCATTGAGCGCACCTTTGGTTTATTGAAAAACCGCTTCCGCTGTCTGGACCGGTCTGGAGGAGAGCTGCTCTACAGTCCAGAAAAGGTGGCCAAGATCTTTGTGGCGTGCTGCATGTTACACAATTTGGCCCAGTGCAGAGGACAGCCTCTCCCAGAGGAGCCACAGCCACCACCAGAAGAGGCCCCAGATGAGCTGGAAGAGGAGCCCCCTCCACCCCCAGCCCACAGAGCAGAGCTCAATGCCTACCAGCTTGGCGTAAGAGCAAGACAAAGACTCATTGAAACAAGTTTTAGGTGAAAGTACGTGAACATTTATTTTTTACATTCAGTGCATGTGTGTGTTCAACCCCACCACCACCACCACCACCACCCCCCTCCCACACCCACCCCCCTCCCACCAACCCTCACCCTACAGCATGTCCCATCATTTTCCCCTTCCCTTCCCCCGTCCCCTCCTACCCCTCCCACGCCCTTCCTTTGCAGCTGGTGCTGCACGGGAAGTCTCTTCACCCTCTTCTGAGCTGCTGCTCCCAGTGTCCTCCTCCCTATCCCCACGGCAGCCTGCGGCTTCGGCTGCACCGTGGAAATCGGGCCACCTTCTTGGTTCTAGTGGTCTGGCCACAGGACCCAGAATGGGAGCAGATTTGGTGGGTGCTGCAGGAGTGGGTGCGGAGGCTGAGGATCGCAATGCCCACCTCTTAGCTGGTGGTTGGTGGTGGTCAGTGGAGGAGGATGTTGATGGCAGGGGCTGCTCCAGCAGCACGGGGGCTGGAGTAGGCGCGGTGCCCTGAGGGCGCAGGTGTTGGATGCTCTGCTCCAGCCGTCTCAGTTGCTGGAGCACCTCCTGGTGGCCTTCACGTTGCGCCTGGAGGAGTTCCTGGTGTGCTTGCTGCTGTGCCTCCAGTGCTTGGCGCTGCAGCTCCAGTTTCTGCTGCCGGTACTCCTCCAAGCACACGTTGTGGCGGAGTAGTTCCGTGGCCAGCCGCAGGAGTTGCCTCCTTTGGCCGGATGGCCTCTGGCGGGGAGCTGGGCCCTCCTCCTCCTCACCAAAGTCCTCCGGTGCTGGAGGTGCGGCCTCTGCTGGTGCAGGTGGTGGTGGTGGTGGTGGTGGTGGTGGTGGTGGCAGAGGCTAGACAGCTGGTGCAGGTGGTGGTGGTGGCAGAGGCTGGACAGCTGGTGGTGGTGGTGGTGGACGCAGAGGATGCACAGCTGGTGCAGGTGGTGGAGGCTGGACTGCGGGTGCTGCAGGCTGTGGAGGTTGAGGCTGGACTGCTGGTGTAGGGCGTTGGCCTTGCAGGCCACTAGGGCCAGCCTCCTCTGAGTCATCACCTGTATAGCACAAGAGTGAGGAATAGTGTTGGTGCAAATAACCCACTTTTGTCTTTCAGCAGTCATATACATTGGCATGTCCCCCAACCTGATGACCCAGCAATGAGATGGTGAGGAGGAATGGAATTGACACGGGTACGAAAGAGAGAGCCCCACAGGCAGCTGGGTAGAGGTGGTGGATGAGCAGCCAAGAGAAGGACACCACTCACAACGTTGTGGACAAGCTGTTAGTTGTATAATTGTTACATTGAACATTGCAGCATGTGTTGTGTTACTACTGACTTGCTAAACTGCATAGAACTGCTTTATGACCCCCATTACAGGCTCCTTCAGTTGAATGCATGTGGCCCACACTCAGTAGAGCACAGAGGTCACAGGAGGAACTAGGCACAGTTTGGTAATGGGAAAATAGGAGGGAGTAGTAGGGAAGGACAGCCCCCAAAGTTCTGCCACAGTAGTAACCTACACACACCCATAGGAGCCAACTGGAAAGTAGTATTGGGGGTGCAAAGCCCAGTGACCAACACTCCTCCCTGCACAGCTACATGATCTTTCCTCAATATTGGGGGTGCTCACACACACACACAGCACCCACCCTGTCTGCTTGCTCCTATAACACACATGACCACTACCACTACTCAAATAGAGCTTACAATTAATTCTATAAATATGGGCACACAGGACAAGTAAGAGGAAACCCAATGACAACGGTAGGGATAGGGAGTAAGGGTAGAGAGCTAGTGAGTAGGGGTTACCAGGTCACAACAGCATCATAAAGGTGGCCTGTTAATATACATAAAGACAGCCAGAGATACTCCCCCCCCACCTCCCTCCTCCTGCCCCCACTCCTCACCTCCCTCCCCCTGACCCCAACTTCTATAACACAAGTGTACTGCAGCACAACAGATACCCCAACTGCATAATGAAACACCTACCTGAGTCCTCAGCCTGGCCCGAGGTGTCCAGGGAGCCAATCCCGTGGATGCCCTCCTGGGGTAGGAGGGAGTACACCATCAGCTCCATGGGCGTAAGGTTGGCAGTGTCATTGCCTGGGGGATTGGCCCCCGCCTTCCTCCGAACATCCCTCCTCAGCTTCCGCCACTTCCTCTTGCAATCCTCCACGTCTCTCCCAGCATGGAAGACAGCATTCAGGCTGTCCCGTACTGCCTCCCATTCGCGCTGCTTTAATGTTGCTGCCAGCCTCTGCCCTGTGGGAGCAAACAGACTCTGGTGCCGCTGTACTATTTCTTGGACCAGGAGCTCCACCTCTGCTTCAACAAAATTACCCTTCCGGGTCGGCGGCATGCGTGGTGGCATTGTACCAATGGGGTTTTCGAAAATACGGAGTGGGCGTTTATATAGGCGCCAAGAACGCCCATTGAGACGGGGAATAGGCGTTTCTGATATGGGCGTTTGTTGTTCCATTTTACACACAATTCCTAAGCGTGCCCAGCTCAGATAGCGATTAGGAACACATGGTTTCGATTATGAGTAGATAAGTATGGGCGTCTCCACCTGCCTTCCCTTTCTTCATTGCCATTTTACCTGCCATTTCCTGCACTGAGACCTTGCCGGTTGTTCGTAATAATCATTTACAGGGTTTTACCCTCACTTATATGAAGGTATGTGTTTAGCAATGTATGCTTGGGTACACCTGTGTATTTAGTGGGGGGGGGGAATTATTGTTGGCCCTCAGCCACCACGCCTTCCGTTTCCTCTCTTCCACATCCCCTGATGCTCCCTTCCTTTCTCCCATTCTCTCTGCCTGGTTGTAGCAGGCAGTGTGTGGGGGCCAAGAATTTAGTACAGTCGGCCCAAATCAAGCACCCCTCGGTAAGGGTCATTTCAATCAGGGAGATGTGCAGCTAATGTTCCAGAAGATAAAAGGCGCACTACACAGTCTTGAAACAGACGTTCATGGTAAGCTCTCATTTGTCTGCCACCTCTTCTCTTTGTGCTCATAGTCAAGGAGTGTGCATTCACTGTATGTATGTAGTCTGGAGTCAGATGTTAGGTAGCTCTCTTTTCACCAGGTTCCTGTGCACTGTACTGTGGGGTTGGCAGGTCCTCAGTGGTGTGGGCCAGCTGTTGGAGGTGCTGTATTGGTTCCCGGTAGGTTCCATCTTCCTTGTTTATGTGGTGTACCCCAGTCCCCATTTATGAAGTGGCCACCCATTCTCAAGGTCCATAAGCGGGGGAGGGGAGAATGATTAATGCAATGGATGTGTATAGCACATTATGGAACACCTTCCTAAATTGCTCCATAGGTAGTAGGGTAGGGAACATGCACATTACATTGTTTTTAATCGGTAGCCTGGACAAAATGATCGAGGTGGCTACAGGTAGTGCCACTGAGGCCTATGACGTGGTGGTGAGGGAGAGGGGTGTGTGTACAGGTACCAACCCAAAGTAACTGGTGGTGGCTAAAGCCTGGTGGCTGCTGTGGCCTAGTGGTTAGAGCATCAGCCTTATAATCGTAAGGTTGCTGGTTCAAATCCCACCTAAGGCAAGTCACTTCAGGAACAAAGTTTGACACAAACCCAGAATACTTGAATGTAACACACCTTGATCAACTACTGGAGAAAGTGTGATTACAGCTGCAAATAATGAGCACCATTTTTATTTGTGCCCTTCTCTAACACAAGTATTACATTGCAACTGTGATGAAGTAACCATCCATCTATTGGGTGTCCCATTGTTTCCCTTTTGCTCCTCAGCATTATATACCATAGCTGATGTATTCAATATGAAAATATGAGCCAGCTGTTTGTAGGTCCTTCTTGGGCCCCCCCCCCCCCCCACCAATGTGGCTTGTGGGTAAGGATATGTGTCCATCAGACAGCAAACACTGTGTATGTGGTACCTGGAGTTATGTGGAAGTGTGTACCTGGCAGATCACACGTGGTACACTATTAATCTCTTATTGATGGCACTCTGTATTGTGGGTCAGTATGGTGGAGGGGAGGGAGGGAGGGAGGGAGAGAGAGATGCTGGCTGGCCATTTTTATTAATGAACACAAATATCCATCCAGCCTCCCCGCCCCAACCCCCCTGCACATATGGCCATGCAGGTTGGAATGAACAGGTGGCGTTCTGTATGGCCAACATTTTCAGACATACATCACCTTCTCATTCACACAGCACATTTAATGCTATGCATATTGCTGCCTCCTTCCTCTCAACTCAACAGCACCATTTGGTGATATGTAATGCACAAGGGAGACAAACACACACACACACCCTGATAGTTATATTGTAACAGAAACATTTATTTCCCCCCCACCCTCACCCCTACAAAATAAGCCCCAACAATGCCCTCCTCCCCCCCACAACTCCCCACACACCCCAACAATTCCCTCCCCACCCCCCACAGAACCCCCAACATTTCCCTCCCCCCACACACACAACCCCAACAATTCCCTCCCCCACCCCCACAGAACCCCCAACATTTCCCTCCCCCCACACACACAACCCCAACAATTCCCTCCCCCACCCACTCCCCACACCCCCAACAGGCCCCCCCTATTTAAATTAAGGGCGGCCACGCCCTCTGAGCAAGGCCCTCTGTAGCAGGGCAATGAGCAGCCCCAGCAGTACCCTTAGTGGGCCCTGGAGCTGCTCATTGCCCTGCCGTAGGGCTCTCACCTCCTGCAGCAGCTGGTGCTGGCCAACTAAAAGCTGCTGCTGGCCATCTACCAGCTGCTGCAGGAGCCGCACCACAGTAGCAGGGCCAAAGGCTGGAGGTGGGCCAGGGGACACTGAAGATGGCCCAGGGGATGGAGGTGGGCCAGGCGATGGCGCTGGCTGAGGGGAGGGAGAGGCCTCATACGGAGCTGCAGGTGGGGAGGGGTCCTCATGAATGTCCTGATCCTCATCTATGATGAGGACTCCCTCCTCCGAGTCCTCCTCCTCCTCCTCCTGGTGGCCCGCCTCCTGGCCTGGCTGCTTCTCCTCCTCCTCCTCCTCCTCATCCAGGGGCCCCTCCTCTTGGTGTTCCTCCTCCTGCTCCTGCTGCTTCTCCTCCTCCTGCTCCTCCTCCTCCTCCTCCTCCTCCTCATGGAGGTGGTGGCCCTCCTCATCCTCCTGCTCAGCTTCCTGCTGGTAGAGCCCTGTGTATGTAAAAGGAGTGTGATTGAGATCAGTGCATACACCTTGGCTTGCATAGTGCAGTAGCTGGGTGGCGTGAGGCAGGGGATGGGGCAGGGTGTGGTAAGGCGTAGCCTATGCCCATGGGGAATGAGCTGCATCAGAAGACATGAAACAGAACCCTGGACCCTCCTCTGACACACACCACGCAGGACATGTTGCCATACCAAATTCATTGCTGACCAGCATGTTTGCATTGTGAGATGCAACGAGGGGTTGATGGGCAGTTGTTGTAGGAGTTATTGGGGGGGGGGGGGCAGTGGGAAGGGTGTTGAGCACAATTCTTTTATGTGATTTAGGCCATAACATGCAGTAAAAGTAGGGCCTCAGGCAGCTGTACCAGGACACAGTAATCAGCCACCACAGTAAGGGGAATAGTAAAGTGTGGCATATCATCTCATTCATCTCGGGGGGATGGTCGGACGTTGCAGGCACGCTCATGGGAGAACCCCTGCAACCTGCATCCTTGATCTGGGACAGATATGGTATTACTTACTAGGTGGCTATTAGGCACATGGGAATTGATATTGTACAACACATTTGCTTTATTCATGAAATGTATGTAGTAATCTGTACAGGTGTCCTGTTTTTGAATACTTACGGCGAGCCCTGAGGTGCCTTCGCACCGCCCGGATGAGGTCGGGCCTCTCCCGCCTCACCCGGCGGAACCGCCTCCTCAGGGACTCCAGGTCCCGGTGGACTCCAAAGCGTCTGTAAGATATAAGTTTGTAGAGCAGGGGTCAGGGGTGTTGGTCCTTTTTGTCCTCTGCACACATTCATTTGCTATTCACATACCAGAGAGAGAGGGTCTACAGTGTTGGGGGGGGGGGGGCACCTCCATTGGTAGTGAATCATAGGAGCCACCTTTTTACCATTTTGGGGGGGGTGGAACCCCCAGTTGAGATGACCCCTCCCTCCATACATATTTGATATTGGGGGTGGGGTGGTCAAGCACCCACAGCAGCCACCGAGTTGGTTCCTATGCAGATGATGCCAGAGGGCCAGACAGTACCGTTTGTATACATTATAATGTATGCTTGTTAAACTACTTTATATGTGTTATCATGACCATGTTATAAAGTATGGTATAGGTTTCATTGGTCTCATGCTTCCACTATTCGGAGGCGTTGTAACCCACTGGCTGCAAAGAGGGGTTGGAAAATGTGGCCTTCACATAACTAACGAAATTGTCACATAACACTAATAGCATAGTCACATACCTAACCTAACGAAATACATTCTTGTAGGGATGTGGGAATGGTGGTTGTTTCAATAACATACAAATTATTAGTGATTGTGCATGTTCCTATATTACTCATGATCCTTGCATGGACACTCCAGTTACTGCTGGTAACATTCATGACGGAGCTGTTATATGTGTAGGTACAGGAGGGGAGGGGGTTGGGCCATAACCTTACCTTTCTAGCCTTTCCCGGATGCGGGACCAGGCTCGCATGGCCTGCAGCCTGGGGGGCAGGTGGTGGTGCTGGATGAACAGGTGATGCCGGTGCCTTAGGCAGAGCTGGACAAGCAGCAGGCTCTCCTCTTCTCCAAAATTTGGCTCCCTGCGTTGTGCCATTTTTCCACGTGTTGGAAAAGAAGTGCCTTATATAGACGACCTTGCGTGAGGGACGTCGTTTCATGCACAGCTCCATATATGGATGACCATTCCATATATGGCCCCTATCAGCACGTGGACGCCCTCGTAAGCATAGACGTCTTTGACGTGCACATGCCTGCACGAGTGTGAAACGTGCCTTATATAGATGAGTATGACGCACCCCACCCGACCCTTTTCACATATACACAATATGCATATAGCTGCATGTTCAGTAGGTGTACAGTGCATGCAGATCCGGACATTCAGATGGGCACATATGATGAAAGTATGGGTGGAGCAGCATGATATGTCTGTAGTTGACACATATATGCGTTCCTCATATATTTCCGTACCTGGATGGCCTGAACAACATGTACTGTACTTGCGATACACCTATGTACATTATTTTACACACCACGTGATTTGGTCATTTGCACCTGCAATAATCGACCATCTTAGGGCGCCCAATTTAGTCACGCTTATGCGCTCGTCATTTGATTGTTTTCTTACAGGGATAATCGATTATCGAAAAACGCCCACACTATTTTTCCATTATACATGTCTATTTTGGACGTTTTCGTAAGAACGTCCTAATTCGTACTTGGACGATCTTTCCATTATGCCCCTCCATGCGTACATACTTTTGAAAACCCAGACTCTGGTAGAAGTATGTACAACAAAGCATTATGCACATATGTTATCGACATTTACTCCGGAGAATTTTCTAACAGACCATGTCTGTGCATAAACCTCTCTTTTATGTATGTATGTATGTATATATATATATATATATATATATATATATATATATATATATATATATATATGGCTTTTAGCATTACTCCCTGTGTGAGTGCCTGCCTGCCTGCCTGAAAAATGGTAAACATTCGATCACCTCTCCTATGAGAAGGACTGCACCTTTACTGGCTTTACAAACCATTCCTCATTACGACTCCTTGTCTCCCTAGAACTCTTCTAAAATCAGGAAATCTCTTCCCATGAGGATGAAATATATAAATAGATTTTCCATACCCAACGCACATTTCAATCATGCCATCACCACTGGTAAGGACCTGAGGTCCCTTGCAATTAGGCTATCATACATTATGCTATGTTTAAGTTTCTGAGATTACAAGAATTCAATTCTTGCAACTTAGGATCTGATGAAGGAAGGTGTACTAACACTGGCTATTAATTGGCATAACTGCAATGTTTATTGTGGGATCAATGGTAAGCAGAGCCAAACCTGCTTAATGGTTTCTGGATAAATTATTGGGATATATTTAAGTGAATATTCAAACAGATATCCATGTACATCTAACCCACTGAATATCACAGTTCAATAATAAACAGGTATCTTAAGATGTACTCTACTGCAAAGAAATGATCTGTATAATGATAGCCAGAAAGTGACTGAACGTAGCTGCTATCCTGCTCTTATTTTTGATATAATAGACCCTTTCCTGTCCCTTACATGTATGTAAGATCATAAGATCATAGCTGGTACATCAAGCTCCATCTCTGGCCATCTTCAAATCTAGGCTAAAAGCCCACCTTTTTCATGCTGCTTTTAACTCCTAACCCTTAATCAATTGTTCAGTACCCACCTTAGGGGACCTTTTACTAAGCTGTGTAAGCGTCTATGCGCAGAGTTACCTTCTGGCTACCGCATGGCTCTTGCGGTAATTTCATTTTTGGCGTGCGTCTGATATACACGTCTGAAAAATAATTTTTATTTTCGGATGCGCGTATTGGGTGCGCACCAAGTGGCATTTGATGTGCATAGGTCATTACCGCCTGGTTACCACATGAAACATTATCGCTAGGCCAATGGCTGGTGGTAAGGACTCCGACCAAAATGCCGCATGTCCATTCTCAGCAAAAATTTTAAAAAGGCATTTTTTGCAGGTACACTGAAAAATGATTCTGCGCGTGCCCAAAACACGCATCTACACTATCGCAGGCCATTTTCAGTGAACCTTAGTAAAAGGACCCCTTAGTAATTTCCTTATCCCTTATTTGTCCTGTTTCTCTGTCCTAATTAGATTGCAAGCCTGTCAAGCAGGGACTGTGTTTCATGTCCAGTGTACATCACTGCATACGTCTAGTAGAAATGATAAGTAGTAGTAGCAGTAAAATAACTTACATATGCCATATTAGATCAGAGAAAGGTTCATTGAGCCCAGCATCCTGTTTCTGACAGTGGCCAATCCAGGTCACAAGTATTTGACAGGATCACAATAAGCGATCTATTCCTCGTTGCTCAGAAAATGGAGTGATCCTTATATTTAAATCCATCTCCTAAATTCTTGAACTCCCCCCTGTGCTACACACTGACTCCATTTCTAGCCTTTATTTAGTGTTTTCATTTATTTAATCCGTGATTTAATTCCATCCCTGTGGAGACTTTTTGATGCCACCATTTACACCTGTATATATGAGTATCCACATTCTCACTACACACCCTGTATCTTAGCTCAATTCCTTATATCTTGTTTAACGGTACAAAGAACTCACCTAGAGTTTAGCCACTCATCTATTTATCCCAACTGACTGTACCAGCCATCTTGTCCCTATCTATGTATCTGCACTTGGACCCTCGGCTACATGGTAAGTTGTATTGTAGAAAATCATTGTATTATATCTCTGTTATTTGAATTTCAGTGCTGTGTGAATGTTTTTGATACTGTTTCATGGTAGTCCTATTATTAGTTTTTAATTGATGTTCTCAAGTTTACCTCATGTGTTTATTTATTTATTTATTTAGATTTTGCTCACAACTTTTTCAGTAGTAGCTGAAGGTGAGTTACATTCAGGCACATGGGATATTTTTCTGTCCCAGGAGGGCTCAGAATCTAAGTTTGTACCTGAGGCAGTGGAGGGTTAAGTGACTTGCCCAAGATCACAAGGAGCAGCAGCAGGATTTGAACCGGCCACCTCTGGATTGCAAGACTAGTGCTTGTGTTGTATTTTTGTTTATATTTGGCCGTTTTTACTATTGTTTTTATTTATTTATTTATTTATTGCATTTGTATCCCACATTTTCCCACCTATTTGCGGGCTCAGTGTGGCTTACAATACATTGTGAGTGATGGAAGTACAATATGTTACAGTACAATTATGGTTACATTGTGCAGAGTTATGAGAGACAGAGTCAAGTCAGAACATCTTTGGGGCGTAGAACAATGGAATGATACAATGGGGAAAAGATGGGGCGATAGAACAATAGCAGACAACCTTAGGGTATAACAATTTTATTTGTGGGTGGTGTATTAATTGTGGTGGAAATGCGGGGTGAGAGAATTCAAGGAGAGTGTATTGATTCATTTCTGTTGGTGTGTATGGGCTTCATGTGTTGCACTGTTAACAAAATTGTAAGTTTTATGGTAAACTGTACCTACTATACATGGTCTTGGGTGATTCGCTTCATAAAGGCGGTTATTAAATCCCAATAAATAAATTAAAAAATAATCATATTTTCATTGTTTCACAACACTCTTAGCATCTGTGTTCTATTACTCCTCTCACCTCTGCCTTCCATTCCTCCTCCCCTATTTCTTTCTATTTTTCTTTCTTTTTCTCCAGCTTCAACATTAACTCCACTAGGTAGCTGTTGTTTTCAAGTATGTTGTTAACTCACAAATGACCCTTTGAAGTCACCCTCTGCCATCCATAAATGGCAAATGGTAAGGTCTGTGTACTGTCATTCCTAGAAATGCTGCTGGCAGTGGCTCCTTCACTGGTATATTTTCCTCTTCCCAATGCAATACAGACAGCTCAACCACATTCTCTGTAGTCAGAAACTTTGATGGGTTACAGCAGCAATTCTGTGAGGATGAGACTCCACAAGCCACTGATAGCGTATCTATGTGGACATTAGAAATGCTGCCCATCACCAAAATATCCTCGAAGTGACAAAATATGAACATTAACCAGTTGTCTCCATCCTTAAATTTAAGAGGAAATTACAACATTTGTAGGGGGGGGGGGGGGACAGAATTAGCAAAATAAAAGAGAATTATTCAAAGAGCAGGATGAGCACAAACCCAGTGATAAATGCAAAGAGTTACTTCAGCAATTACACATAGATTAACCCTCTATTGCCTCAGGTGCAAACTTAGATTGTGAGTCCTCCTGGGACAGAGAAATATCCCATGTGCCTGAATGTAACTCACCTTGAGCTACTACTGAAAAAAGGTGTGAGCAAATCTAAATAATATATACATGACATAATGTACATTGACCTCATTAATTTCTTCTGGAGAACTCCCCACCCCTCTAAGCCTCTTCTCAGTCTTTCCTTCTACTTTCTGTCACAATCTGTCCACCAGAATAGCCTGCCTGTCAAGCATATGAAAATCATTACTGGTCTTTATCTGCGTGATCTTTTATTTAATATCACCAGCTTTTCGATGAAGGTTTCAGATGCAAGTTAATAAACTATTTGTTTTTCCTGTACTTACATTCTATGATTAAAATAGTAGTAATTGAGAATAAATCATTATAATTCCTGAAAGAAAGTACAATATTAGTATTTAGGATGAGACCATGTCTCTAAAAAGGGGGATTGTAATCAACATTCTGCTGTTGGTTGACGTGATCTCATATTCTGATAGCCTCATGCACTTTTCATGACCTTGAAATATCAATGCTGACTCATAAGAGTATAATTAAAGGGCTTCATTGTGTTCTGCATCACCTTTCAGTACTTTGACCTCCATCCTAAACCATAAATAGAGTTGCAAATTTGAGAGACTGCTGAATTTAGTTATATTGCAAAGAAAGGTAAAAAGAAAAGGATCTGTATGGGATCATATCCCGTGATCTCAAGGATGTCAAACATTATGATGAGGCAGGGAAATGCTAGGGTATGTAGGAGGAGGTACAACCAGCAGAAAAATGAAGATGATATACTGTAACAACTTTGTACAAATCATTGCTGAAAACAAATGTTTTCAGTACTTACTAGCTCTAGAGTGTACATCAGAGGGTTTTTGGCATTTAAGATGTGATGTATATAAATTGAGCTCCCTTGGTATGGACCTAAAGTGAGTGACTGGGTAGTGGAAAGTAAAATTCACTCTGAGGAATGTGCTACAAGAATCATTCCTGGGTCTGGTTAATTTCAATATTTCTGTATGCAAAATCACAAAATAAAATTGCCTTTTGGATGATTATACCAAAATCTGCAACAGAGTTGACACCCTGAAAGACGTGAAAAACAGGAAGAGGGATTTAACAAAGCTCAAAGAATGATCTACAGTGTGGCAGCTAAGATTGAATTCTATCTGGAATAGAACGCATCTTTGGACCAAACATGAAAGGTGTTTTTTTGAGAAGTGGGCTGTTAGTCATCACAGTTGCCACAGTGGATCGGAATATTTTTGGTGTTAGGGCTACTTGCAGTTATAGTGTTTAATGCTTTTCGAGTGATATTCCCAGCACTTTGATGTTTGTGTCTAGAGAATATTCTATACTGTCGATTGAAAAATTTTCACTTACTATTGGTTTGAATGGGCTGGTTATCGTCATGAACTTCATCTTTCATGAACTTCATCTTTCTCTGTTAAGTTTCAGCTTGAAAGCTGTAGCCCAAGATTCCATCAGATCAAGCGCAAGTTTGATGTCTCCTAGCGCATCTAGGATGTCATTGGCAAAGGAGATGAATATGGTTATGTCGTCTGCAAAGATGTATTTATTAAAATGCTCTCTTATAGTTTGGCCTAAGGGGGCCATCACAATTAAATAGTGTTGGAAAGATTAGGGAACCTTGAAGAACTCCACATTCTGGGATCCATTCTGATGACAAAGATCCTGCCAGCTTCACTTTGTAGCATCTGCCGCTCAGGAAACCCTCAAACCAGGATAGTACCTTGTCCCCTGTACCTAGGTTGTCTAGCATGTTTAGCAATAACCCATGGTCCACCAAAGCAAATGCCAAGGACACGTCGAACTGGAGAATCATGACCCTCCTTCCCATGCTCACCTCCTTTCTCAGCTCTGTCACCAAGGATGTTAGAACTGTTTCCGTACTATGGCTAGTGTAGAAGCCTAATTGAGAACTATGCAATTTTGAAAAATGCATCAATGTATTCCATAAGTTGTTTTGCAGCAATGCCTTCCATCACCTTGGTAAGTAAGGGGATGGAACCTACGGGTCTGTAGTTTGATACTACATCCCATGTGATCTTTCTATTTTTGGGAATGGAGGTTAGGATAATACCTCCCTTTCCTTTTGGGAATTGGCCTTGTCAAAACATATAGGTTTTCTTATTTCTTCTTATTTAATTGTATTTTACTGGGCTACCAAAAAATGTTATATTTTACTGTTAACCTCAGGTATTAGAAAGTAGGTCTCTGTGTAAAATTGGACCTGTGCTAAAATAGCTGTAGTTAGTGGTAAAATAACACACCTTAACATTGATAACTAGACTCTTTAATGAATATAATCTTGGCAAATGTCAGTGTATATGCACCTTAAATAACAGAATAGTCAAATCATAAACACAAACACCACTATTTAAAATAGGATTAGAATGAGAATGACATTGAGATCTGCAGTGGCAGTCAGAGAATATCCAACCAAGTATATCCCATCAAGAAACCTTGGCATCAGTTTGTAGTGTGTTAATCAATCCAACAAGTTTTCCACTTCAGGAATCAAAGTAAAATTTCTTAATTTGGCAGCTTTAGTTGAATTTGCAAGCTAATTTCTGAGAATAGTAAAATTTTCCAGGTCAGTTCTCAGACATTCAGAAGTACCTAGTGGAAATGGAAATAATGTGTACTGTATAAACTCTCTGAAATAATACTCAGTATCGTTTGGCCATAAACAGTTAAGGGACTGTTGGGAACACCATGTACTATCTGAAAGCAATGTCACCAGTCTACTCTAATAAGTTTTCATAACAGACTTTAGCAGAATAATAATAATAAAATATGAAATCTACCTGCGCCAAGAAACTAGACGTGTAGATCTGACCTTAGGGTGTTCAGCCAGAGAACATTCAGACCTACAATGCTAGCAAGCATCATCCTGCATAATAAATTGTTTTATAAGACATTAAAAAAAACTGGCAGGCACATCTTAGTCTAATTTCTGATTTACTGGATTCCAAATTTATGAATCAGTGACTGGAATTACCCAACTTCTGTGGGCTTGTCCAGAAAAATCACAGAACAGGCCATTGCATATACATGTTAGTTATTTTCAGACCACAGGGAAAGTCTAGAAATGACATATCATCTCAGGGATCTTACTTGATTTTATTTTGTTGTATTTATGTGCGGTTTTCTAGTTTTGTGGGTTGCTAGTATTCTGTTGTTTTGTGTTATTGAATTTTATGGGTATAAGTTTGTTTTACAGTTGGAAAAGACCCTTTGTTTCATTGCATGGCCATTTGAGCACATATAAGTACATGTGCTTAGAAAGTCACGCCTACTTTAAGAGATACCTCACTTAATCAGTCCCAGGGGTGTAGGCTGGGTAAAGCAGAGACAAAGTTCAAATGTATATGCATATTTCATAAGATACAGGGGTACATGTGTAGAGTACACTCTCACATTTACACCAACTTTTGCAGCAGGTATAAATTTGTTCATGGACATTTATTTGCTATTAGGGCAGACTATGGAAGCTTTTTTAGAAAAGCATATGGGTGCCTATGTTGTCTTAATAAAATAGACCTAAGTGCTTTTTAAGCTTCTATCATAGGCAACCTATTACAAAATTACCTCCCATCTGGATAAACTGTATCCAGATGCCATGAGGAATGGCCAATTGCCCAGGGCTGGGGTTAGCAGCTTTCAGATCACTAAAATATGGATGTTCCACTTAGCATTTTTTACAAGGTCATGTTAAAAGGCATTTCTGGGAGTAAGCAAGTGCTCTACATGCAGAAATGTCCTGTTGCAAATTGCCAGCTTGATGTGAAGGTAAATTGGCTTGTGCAGACGTTCTAAATGTAAGTTTACCCGCTGTTTGAATGGGGATTCCTGAGGGCAGGGTCGGGGAAGGTTGCTATGTTTTACTGCATTGGGTAATTTTGATTTTCTAATTATAAAAGAAGCTGCGGCCTTGTTAATTCCACTCATTTGTTGTCTGTTATTACTTTAGTTGATGCTGGTGTTGTATGAAGTAAAGATCGCTTCAAACGAAACAAGAACTTTCCACAGAAAAAAAGAAGAATCACTTCTAATAATCGGTACTGTGGACTAAAGCAACAAGTGCTGTAAACAGCCACTGTGGAACTAATGGAGTAAAAGACCTCAAACTTCTGTGGTATCCTATGATGTTTCATAGAAAATCTAGTACTCAACTTCTTCATTGGCCAAAAACCTCCATATTTTCTTTTGCTTAGTGATAGAAGAAAATGTCTTATTAACAATTAGTGAACCCATTGATTATTGGAAGCTTTTTAGCTCACAGTAGAAATCAGCTGGCGGTAAATGCTGAGACGCTATGGGGCATCTCGGCGTTTACCACCAGCTGATTTCTACTGTCAGTTAAAAATGCTACCGCGGCATAGTAAAAGACCCCCTATATGAAGTAAAACCATTACTGTAAGAGCAGGGTGGGGGATAGATGTAATACAGAGGCAAGTCTTGGCAATGCAGAAGGGCACTCATGAGTCCCCATGTTAAATAGCATGTGTACGCATTTTAGTCCTGTGCACAATTTAAAAATTGTAAGGTCTTTGACTTACAACATTTTTTTTGTTCTTTTTCCACATGTTGATTCCTCTGGTAATCATGTGCTTATTGATCTAATGATTCCTGCTAAAGATATGTAGATATATTTCTGCTGATGTCTGGATCTGAGATGCACATTTGTTAACTTATGTTCAATTCATTAGTGCACCTTAAATAATTTAGGGCCCTATATTCTGAAGTGTGAATTGACTTTGAAATCCTGATTGTACTACACATGAAAATAGCTCAAGATGCCTGAAAATGCCCCAAAATGCCATAGTGCAGACATTTTGTACCATTTTTTGTGCAAAGTATAGTTCTGCAAAGTCACTTCCCAAATATACACCTTATAGTAGCAAACCTTTACATGAAGTCTGCTTTGCGTAAAAGTTTATTTAAATTTGAAATTAATGAATTACTACAATGCCTAGTGGTTAGAGCACCAGTCTTGCAATCCAGAGGTGGCCAGTTCAAATCCCACTGCTGCTCCTTGTGATCTTGGGCAAGTCACTTAACCCTCCATTGCCTCAGGTGCAAACTTGGATGGTGAGCCCTCCTGGGACAGAGAAATATCCAGTATACCTGAATGTAACTCACCTTGAGCTACTATTGAAAAAGGTGTGAGCAAAATCTAAATTAATAATAATAAATAATGTAAAGTCATGCAGAGCAATATGTACACAAATGTGAAAACAAGCATCTTGAAAAGGCTTCACAGGCCTGTTTTCACGTAAAAAAAAAAACCAAAAAACTAAGCTGTATTTATTTCAACCTGCCAAAACAAACAAAAATGTATGGCCCTTTGCCCATTGTGCAACAGCCAGAGAAAATGAAAGGGTCTTCCAGCCTGAACCCCGACATATGATCACAGTGATCATGGATGTGCATTCCACTTCTGAAATGGGAAATACACATGTACTTTTTGGTACCACCCTAGTGCCATGCAAACCACACCCCTTCATCACATGCGCATATTGCAGATTTACATGTTTAAATCCCAACTTTCTAAATTTAGGTTTTCAATGTTTATTTGATATGAACATGGAAATACTGATATTTGCACATATAAACTGGAAAAAGGGCTTGTGAAGTAAGGGGCCCTTTTACTAAGCCACGTAAGCACCTGCGTGCATCCTACATATGTCAATTTTGAACTACCACCCGGCTAATGTGTGGCCTGGGCGGTAGTTTCATGTTTGATGCGTGTCTGCTACGTGTGCTGGAAAATATTTTTTATTTTCCAGCGCATGGCATTAACCGAGCGGTAATTGTCATTGTACACACGCTAACGATTACCACCCGGTTAACACATGAGACCTTACTGCTAAGTCAAGGGGGGGGGGGGGGGCGGAAAGTTCTCAGACCCAAAATGGACGCACGCCAATTTTTATTTTGCCGCACGTCTATTTTCAGCCAAAAAAGGCCTTTTTTTGCAGGTGCGCTGAAAAATGGACCTGCTCCCGCCCAATACACGCATTTACACCAGTGCAGGCCATTTTTTTGGTGCACCTTAGTAAAAGGACCCCTAAGTGCCTTAATGTTTATTAATGCTGCTATCCCTTTAGCCTCTCCAAGCAGATGTTAGATCATCTGGAGACGTTCAAAAGAATTCATTAGAATTTGTGTATTGATTGATGCCAAGAGAACAGGTGCTCCAGCACTTGAACTAGAAATCCTCAGTCATAAAAAACAAAAACTTCACACAGCTGACTGGAATTGGATGCATTTATATATCATAGTTTCAGAAAATATTGTACTTCAGATCTTCTTGTTTGACCTCCATATTTTAGAGCTACAAAAGCCAAATAAAAAAAATCTGTCGGTGCACAATATGCAACTATTATTTTTTATAATGTTTCTTGCTAAACAAGTTTGTTCTGTTTAAAGCTTTTATACCTGCTTTTCAATAGATTCTGTCCAGCCGATATTCATCCTGCAGGCGGCAGGCACGACTAAGTCCCGCAATCGGCGCTGAGCTCAGATATTCTATTCCGGGCCATTTCCAGTGACTGGCATTGAGTATCCATTTTTTCCGTCTGCCATAAACTTAACCGGTTAAGTTTATAGTGGTCAAATATAGACTGCTATTTAGGCGATCCGATTTGGCCATTAAACTTAGCCGGTGAAGTGCAGAATATTTGCGGCTAGCCAGTTAGATGCACGATATAGCAGGTTGGCCATTAAGCGCTAATATTCAGCAGAGATAATCTGCTACCTCACGCTGAATATTAGTGCTTAGCCGATTAAATAGCGATGAATATAGGCCGGTAAATCTTCCAATTGGAGCAAAAGAGTTAAATGCTTTTAGTGACTACGCAGTTACCGGGGTATAATGAGTCTGCAAACAGCTCTCCCCTTGTGTGGGTTCTTCTACTAATATAAAAAAAAAAAGAGTCTGGAATGGAAGAGGAGAGGAGGGTAGAGATTGTCAACTGCATGCAGAGATTTCAGTTTCAGACCCCCATGTCTGATTTCAGCTGTGGTCTTTGTGCTGTGAAACAGGTGCAAAGTGGTGAGTATGTTAGTATCCATAGCATGGCTAGTCCCATATTTTCAAAGAGGACCTCCCTTGGAAGTCTCTATGAAATAAGCCTGCGGGCCCCACCTGGGATTTCAAAATTGCCTCATATATGCTAATTGAAACGTGAATTAACTACTTTGTACAAATGGTGTTAAACTCCCTTTTAAAGAGTTTGTTATTTCTATAAGGAGTGAGCAAACTTGATCTCTTTGTAGGTGATATGCCACTCTTAGAATGACCAGATCCAGAATATTGTTCACCTCTCTAAACCAAATCTAATCATGTTCATGTCAAACTCTGAATTTTCTAGGTTCACATAGAATTTCCTGGCTTACACTCACTTCAGTTTTTTTTTTTTGAGTAATCCGTCTTGGTTTTAACACAAGGCTAATCAGTGTGTTATGTACAGCTTGTATAGTAAGTTGTCGGTAGAGACAAATAGTTCCCATGATCTAACCAACCCTTCCACCTAACCTTTGACCTCTGGCAGCATTCTTACAACAGTTAAATATCCAAGGAATATACAGCTTACAAATACTATCTTCTATTGTGGTTCAGTGAATCATGTCAAAAATGAGTTTTGAGTTTTTATGGAACGTTGTGCATTGAGTAGAGCTGGTACTGATGTTATCCAGTCTTCTCTCAGTGAATATGGCTCAGAATAAATTTTATCAGGGTCATCACATCTCAGTGTTTTCAATCATGTCTCATCTAACTGATGTAAACACAGATCTCACATTGTATGGTAATAATGACATTGCCTCTAATGGGGAAAACAATAAAGCACCCCCAAGATAAGTAAGAATACGCAAATTCATGGCAAATCTATAAACTGGCACCTCATTTTGGGCAGCAAAAAGAGAGGGAAACCAGAGCCCAGAATCCAGAACAACAAGAAAAGACAGCACTAATGGCCTCCAGAGTTAGGATAACAAATCAATCTTTATTGTGAGTCCCGACACGGGCCTGCGCCAGGGGTCTTCACAATTCACTGAATAAAAAGCTATCCAAAAAACAGGTCCAGGAAGTCACTGTTTAAAATCATTGACTGCAACTTTTAGGACTGCGTTGAGATATTGATTCTTGATTGTATAGCTGCGGCAGCTGAACTAGCAAACCGCGTGCTTTTGTCAGGTCTCACAATGAAGATTTATTTGCTATTCCAACTCTGGAGGCCCTTAGTGCTGCCTTTTCTTGTTGTACAACTAAAAACCCAGATCTAGTTCACTTCCAAAAATTAGGCAAACAATCTTAAAAAACACGGTGAATCAATAACATTAATCAACTCTCAAACTCTTAAGTTTTTTTTTTTAAGAAGGAAAAAGACCTCATAAAACTGTGGCAAACATCTTGATAGATATGATCAATCACACATTAGTGAATAATCATGCTCACTGTTAAAACAATAATAATAATAGGTCAAAAAACCTCCATAATGTGCAAAGTGTCCATGGCTCAAAAATAATCAAACAAAACAGTCTTAGGTGTCCTTTTATGAAGCTGCAGCAATAGGGGCCTAGGGTGGCGTCGACACATGTTTTTGATGTGTGCCGAGGCCCCCTTTTACTGCAGCGGGTAAAAGGCAGGTCTTTCTTTTTTTAAAGAATTGCCCGTGTGGCAAGTGAAGCATGGGATTCATGCCTAAAATTTACGTGCGATCGAAAATGGGGGCGCGGAAATGGGAGGGTCATGGGCTTAATGGGGGCATTCCTAAAACTAATGTGCATTGTTATAGAATATTGGGGATACACACCAAATTTAGCTACGTACATTTGCACTATGTTTCAGTTGGTACAAATGGCTGCACCTAAAGTTAGACGTGATTCCTGGGCATAGGTGCTATTCTATAAACTGCGCCTAACTTTAAGCACGGCTTATTGAATAGCACTTTTTTCAGCTGCAATATTTTTTGGTGTCATCTATAGAATCTGGCCCAATAGGTGCACTATTAAAGAACAGAGCCTAGCATTTATGCATGTAACTGCATAAGTGCTACTATTCTATAAACTGGGCATACTACTGGACTAACCTCAGTTCCCTGATGGTCCAGTAGGAGTGATGGGGGCAGGAGTGAAACCCACTCGATTCTGCTCCTTGAGGCTGCCTGAGGAAAAGGCTACTGCTCGTGGCAGCTCACAGTACTTTTGTAGTACCACGAGGCTACTGTGAGAGGTCACAGCAGCCATTTTCTTCAGGAAGCCACAAGGGGCAGGAGCCAACGGCTTCACTCCTGCCCCTCTGTCCCCACTGGGGGCCTATCTAGCCCAGGAGATAGAGGTTCCAGGGACATTTGGGGGGGGGGGGTTAGTAAAATGGTCCCTGTGTTAGTTGAAGTGCACAAAGAAACTTTTTTGTAATTATCAGATTCCAAGAAAAAATATAAAAAGTTAGAAATAGAATGCCTTTCATATACTGGAAAGAGAAGCCACTGCATGGCCAATCCTTAAAAGATATTGATGGAAAATGTGACAAAAACCTATTATTGCAAGGAATGAAAATTGGAGCACTTAAAGAAACTGAAGGAATCAACTTAGCAACCCAAGGACAAGAATTCCAAATGTTATAAAAACTAAGATTGAAAACATTTCAAATGACAGCAAATGCCGATTATGCAAAGCTGAAGATGAAACTGTAGACACCTAATCGTTCCCTTCAGAAAAATAGCCCATACTGACTATAAACAACATTATGATCCAGTGGCTAAATTAATCCATTGGAATCTCTGCAAAAAGTATTGGGATCATACCACTGAAGAGATTATACAAAATGGTCAGGTCAAGAACCTGTAGGACATTAAAATACAAACTGACAGGCATTTGGAGCACAAACCTGACATCATGATCATAGAAAATAAAAATGAATAGTTTACAGATGTGGTATTACCCGGTGATAGAACTGATTAAAAAAAAAGAGCTGGAAAAAATAACAAAAACACCGTAATTTACAAACTGAAGTGGAAAGACTTTGGAGCAAAAAAATTGATGGTAATATCAATTTTGATTGAAGCTTTTGGAGCAAGAACAATTGGGCTCCCAAAATACTAGGAAATCTTAAATATAAAAGATACAACTACTACTATTACCACTATTTAGCATTTCTATAGCGCTACAAGGCGTACGCAGCGCTGCACAAACATAGAAGAAAGACAGTCCCTGCTCAAAGAGCTTACAATCTAATAGACAAAAAATAAAGTAAGCAAATCAAATCAATTAATGTGTACAGGAAGGAGGAGAGGAGGGTAGGTGGAGGCGAGTGGTTACAAGTGGTTACGAGTCAAAAGCAATGTTAAAGAGGTGGGCTTTCAGTCTAGATTTAAAGGTGGCCAACTGAAAACTGAAAACAACTGAAAACTACACTACTTGGAACAGCATATATTTTGCATCTAGCTATAGCTTAGAACCTCACATTACAAGGAGCTCACCACTAGCATGGAAAACACCTAAAATTTGCTTCCTACTTTATCATGGGGGGGCACAATGCACATAAATCTGAACCTGTTTGTGTCGATATCTCTGGTTCCCATGTCCGTGGGTAGAAACCAAATTGATGGTGTTAGAACCAGTCAGCATTGGCTGTGATGTGCCACACATGAATACATAATAATTAGTCATCTATCCCTGAAACTAGGGTGCCCTTTTAATAAGCCGCGAAAGCATCTACGTGGGCCCAATGTGTGCCAAAATGGAGTTACCACCCGGCTACCTCATGGCTCTTGCGGTAATTTCATTTTTGGTGTGCATCCAATACGCACATCCCAAAAATTTTGGACGCGCGCCAAGTGGCATTCGATGCGTGTAGCTCAGTACCGCCCGATTACTGTGTGAGACTTTACTGCTAGGTCAATAGCTGGCGATAAGGTCTCAGATCAAAAATGGACGTGCGCCAATTTTGATTTTGCCTTATGTCTATTTTTGGCAAAACTTTAAAAAAGGCATTTTTTGCAGGCACGCTGAAAATTGGATCTGCGCACGTCCAAAACACACGTCTACACTACCGCAGGCCATTTTTCACTGCACCTTAGTAAAAGGACCCCTAGGTACTGTTAATTTGAAATGTAAGCTAGATACTAGATATGTCTATGAGAACATCATGTACAGTTCACACTTCTTTCTCTCTCTCTCTCTCTCTCTCTCTCTCTCTCTCTCTCTCTCTCTTCGTTCCTCAGTTTTTCTTGTTAGTGTCCTTACTGCCTTTCTAGCTTTTTTTTTTTTGCTTTTTTTTTTCACTTTCCTGCTTGTCTCTTATACAGGGCTTTTTTTGAGGGGGTACTTGGGGGTACTGTGTACCAGCACCTTTTTCATTGTCTGCTAAAATTGACCCATGAACCTCAAGTTTTAATGAAAGAGTTCAGGCTCTACACACCAATTCTGCCTTGCCATAGATTCTGTGACTGGCTGCAGGGGGCCTGGTTATTGTGGGGTGGGTCCCTCAGTGATCACCCCACCCCTGAAGGGTGACCTAGCATTTGAGTACCCACACCTTTTTTTGCTAGAAAAAATGCACTGCTCCTATATATGGAAAGGCAGCCAGAAAATCTTCATTTTGTGTTGTTTCCTGTTTCATGTATGGGAATTTTCATTTTATTTGGGTTTTTCTGGCCATTTTGTTTTTTTTTGTTTTTTCAGTTTTTGATGATAGCACACACTCTTTGGAAATAGTGCTCATTGGGCCTGATTCTATATAAAGTGCCTAAAAATTCCACGCAGTAAACAATTCCGGCATAAGTATATTCTATAAATGGCACCTAGATTTAGGAGCGGTGTATGGAATACGCTTAATTGATATTCCAGTGCCTAAAACTACATGCCTCCGTTTACATCAATAAAACTGGGGAGTAAATCTCTGTGCGTAGATTTACGGGTACTGAGCCATATTCTATAACTATGTGCGTCAATTTTGGAATAGCCACGAAATTCCCATTTCCCCACCCATAACCACGCCCCTTTTGAACTGTGCACATTAGAATTTAGGCACAGTTCATTACAGAATATGCTTAGTGAGTTGTGTACATAAATTCTAATTATTGCCAATTAGTGCTCAATATTACTTGTTAGGTGCTATTATCAATGCTGATTAGATTTTTAAGCCAATTAAGTTATGCGCAATGTTATAGAAGACACTTAAGGCACTGTTTACTAAGGTGCGCTAACATTTTTAGCACACGCTAAAATGTAGAATACGCTAACGCTAGAGGCACCTATATATCCTATGGGTGTCTCTAACAATAGCACATGCTAATTTTAGCACACACTAAAAATGCTAGCGTGCCTACAGTGTGGCTTAGTAAACGGGGCCCATAGATTTCAGCATGGAACGCTAGGCGCACTATGTAGAATCCAGCAGATTATGTGGAAAGTGAATGGTATATTTCAGAAAGAGGCTGTACTCCCCCCCCCCCCCTGAGTTTGTACATGTGTACTAGTTTGTATATGCACAGTAGTTCATACATATGGTGTGGTTCCTGGAGTAGAGGAGTAGCCTAGTGGTTCGTGCAATTGGCTAAGAATCTAAAGAATTCGGTTCAGTTCCCCCTCCAGCTCCTTGTGATCTTGAGCAAGCTTGGTAAAAGAGGCTCTTAGATCATGAGCCCACTAGGGACAGAGAAAGTACCTGCATATAATAAATGTAAACTGTTTTGGTTGTAGAAAGGCAGCACATCAACTCCCATTTTCCCCTTTCCCTTATATCAAATCCATTACCCTTTACCCTTTAGAGTAGAGGAGTAGCCTAGTGGTTAGTACAGCAGACTTTGATCCTGCAGAACTGGGTTTGATTCCCACTGCAGCTCCTGGTGACTCTGGGCAAGTCACTTAGGGCATCTTTTACTAAGGCATGCTCATGTTTTTAGCGCACGCTAAAATTGCGGGTGCGCTAAACGTTAGAGATGCCCATAGGAATGCATTGGCATCTCTAACATTTAGCGCACTCACAATTTTAGCGTGCACCAAAAACGTGAGTGATCCTAAGTAAAAGACCCTCAACCCTCCATTGCCCCAGGTACAAATATGTACCTGTATATAATATGTAAACTGTTTTGAATATAGTTGTAAAAACCACAGAAAGGCGGTATATCAAGTCCCATTCCACTTCCCTTTAACTTTCCCTTCTATCAGGAAAGAGGGTGCACTATTTCTGAAATAGTGCTTAATATTTTCACGTGGTGCACCATATTTCCACTTAATAGTACACAGTATTATCAGCGAATGATAACATACAAAATGTGTTTTTTTTTCTGTTCTTTTTTTGTGTGGTAACAACATGGGATTTGTCATTGACATTTCCTATGTTATTGCTAATGACAACTTCTTATCACTTTCTGAACATTCACGTCATCCCAGCACATAAGAATATGGTCAGGTTGACTTTGCTTATGAAAAAGTTCCCTAAAAGGTGTGAGGGAAAATATATTGAAGATGGTCAGAAATGTTGGAAGGTTGAAATACTGTGAGAATAATCAGATGACGTAATTTCCATATTTCAGTGTGAATCAGAAAAAAAGTAATACATCTAATGGAGGCTTATGAATTGTGCTTCTAATTTCTACAGATTTGCCGATTCCAGGGTGTTTAGATTGTGAATACACAAATAGTAGATCAAAGGAAGTTCTGATACTTCTAGATTTTGAATCATGCATATTTCTAGACCAAATAGATGACGTATGACTAAATACTTTTATAGTTTCCTAGCAAGTTCAGAGAGCGTGAAAAGATATACAAAACCTGCAACCATACTTTTATCTGAATAGGTCTTAGAAAACATGACAGGTTTCTTCAGCTCCTGGGGAGGCAAAGTTTCTAACTGTCCACACAAACAAAAATTGCACTAACTTTATTATTATTATTATTATTATTATTATTATTTTTAACTTTCAAGCTGTGCACAAATTCTTAAAGAAAGAGAACATGCCTTCTTTTGCTTTGAATCTATCAGGGGTACAAAATATGGAGAGTCACTTGCATCTGCTTTTCCGTGGGCAGATGTTTTCTGGAAATATATGCAAAAAGATTTGAAAAATACAATCTGGGAGTAATTTACTTTTACTAAACCATTGTAAGCACTAACGCGTGTTTAATGTGGGGAAGCAAAAGCTTACTGCAAGACACATTAAAGTGTTGTGTGGTAATTTGCATGTCAGTGCACGCAAATCACACACTATTTTTTTTTTTTTTTCAGGAAGGGGCATGTCATGAGCAGGGAATGGATCGATGTAGGCACAGAAGAATGGGCATGGAAGCATTATTCAGCTAGCACATTCGTATTAGCATGTGCTAACTGGATGACACACTCTTAACATGGAAGCACTTAGGATTAGATCAATATTTCCCAAACCTATGGGTGGATGATCAATTTCCCCTTGTTGTCCGAACAGCGCGAAAAAATAACAGCCCTGTGATCAAGGATAATAGCATGCAAATGTATGCATGTTATTAGCTTCAATAATCGGGGTTCTTCTACAGGAACATTGTGTCTGGGCATGAGACCAAGGCACAATCCTCCATAAAAAGTTGTTTGACTGGTCCAGGCTGTCAAAAATTAAAAAATAAAAAATAAGCCCAGACCTGTCAAAACAGCCCAAACAGGACTTGGAGGTCCGGTGAACATCCAGAACCCCTGGAGACCGTCCGAGATACCCTGACATAAGGGGCTGACCCCCAATATGTCCTGACACAAGGGGCTGGACTACTGATACTCCTGACACCCCTCACACAGAAGCCCCTCCCCCCCTTAGCTGCACCCTCCCTCCCACCCTAGCCTTGTAGTCTAGTACCCCTCAACCCCCCCCCCCCCCCATAACTGGAAGCAGGAGGAGGTAGCAAGCACTCTGTCCTCCTGAAAGTGCCACCTTAAAATGATGGTGCCCTGGGATGCACTGGGTGGGGCTTCAGTACATCCGATTTTGAAGAGTTCCATGCTTAACAAACACGACCCCACAAGTTATCGTCCAATATCCCATATACCATTTCTTCTAAAACTTATAGAGAAAATAATATTTTATCAATTTTCAGTCATATTGAGGTTGTTTTAATCTCTCTGGATTTAACTGCTGCTTTCGACTCACTCCCTCTTACTTTCTTGTTTGGCTTCCCTGGGTCTTTCTGGAACAGTTTATTCTTGGTTCAATTCTTTTCTATCTAATCGAAAGTTTGTAGTTCAGACACCCCCTCCCCCAGGGTACTTCTCCTCAATCTCACCACTCTGGTGTTCCTCAGGGTTCTAGTCTCTCTCCTCTTTAATATTTTTCTGTCTCCTTTGGCTCTTTTGATCCAAACCTTGGGTTTTTCCATTTTACATTTATGCAGACGATACTTTTTATTCTCTGTCCAAGATCTTACCATACCTAATCTCTCTGTCCTACGGAGTTGTCTTGACTCTGTTGATCACTGGCTACCTGTAAACCATCTGGTACTTAACCCCTCCAAAACTTTAGCACTTTGGTTAACCAGATCTACACTCACCCCGTCACTTAGTCCCTTAATTCGAGGTTCTCACATTGAAGTAGTTGATTCTCTGAAATACTTAGGACTCACTATCAATTCTTAACTGTCTTTCATCTCCCAGATTTCTTCGGTTGCACATTCGTGTTTTTGTTCTCTCCGTTCTAACCGATGTGTTCGTCCATTTGTGGATGATGATGCATGCGCTACTGTCCTTCATGTGTTAGTTCTAAGCAAATTTGATTATTGCAATATTGTCTATACCGGCCTTCCCTCTACTCTTACCAAGAAACTTCAGTCTGTTCAAAATACTGCCTTTGCATCTTCTCTAGTGTCCGTTGATTTGATCGCATTACCCCTTGTTTAAATACCACTTATCAGCACTAATTTGCATTAATTAAGATTTACGTGCAAAACTCACTAAGGGGTCCTTTTATTAAGGTGCGCTGAAAAATGGCCGGTAGTATAGGTGTGGGTTTTGGGTGCACGTAGATCCATTTTTCAGCGCGCCTGTAAAAAATGCCTTTTTTTAAATTTTTGCCAAAAATGGATGTGCGGCAAAATCAAAATTGGTGCGCGTCCATTTGGGGTCTGAGACCTTACCACCAGCCATTGACTTAGCGGTAAGGTCTCACCCATTAACCGGGCGGTAATGACCTATGCACATAGAATGCCAATTTATGCGCGTAGCTGACACACTTCTGAAAATAAAAATTATTTTTCGGATGCGTGTAGCGGACGCACGCCAAAAATGAAATTACCGCACGGGCCACATGGTAGCTAGGCGTTAACTCCAAATTGGTGCACGTTGGGCATGCATAGACACCTACATGGCTTAGTAAAAGGGCCCCTAAGTGTATTCTATAATGTGGTATGTGTAAATCCTAAGTTGCATAGTTGAAAAGGGGGCATGGCCATGGGCGGAGTTTGGGCGTTTCTAAAATCCATGTGCGCTGTTATATTTATTTATTTATTTATTTGTTGCATTTATACCCTGCTCTTTTCCGCTTGGTAGCAGGCTCAGAGCGGCTTACATAGTATGGAATTACACCAGCTCTGTACCTAATTTAGGTGTTGGGATTTACGCCAAATAAAATGTAGCATAAATGGCCACAACTAAATCTGGCTGTGTGGAGAGGTGCTCGATGCATTCTATATACCACACAGAAATTTAAGCCTATTCTATAAAATTTAGGCATAGAGAATATGCCTAGGCGTAGTTTTTTTCCATATGAAATTTTCAGGTGCCATATATAGAATCTAACTCCTATATTCCTATGGGCGTCACAGTGTTTAGGGCCAGCTGATTTTTAACTTGAGCTAAAAACAATAGTGCACCTTAGTAAAAAAAAAAAACCCTTATCTCATTAACAATAATTAAATAAGTTATCCAGTTATCTTTATTCTGAAGCCAAATATTGATATTCCCAGCTTGCAAGCCCCTTTCCCAAAAACAGAGGAAAGAATATGCATTTGATATTTTTGTTGGCTGAATATGGAAGCTGGATATTTTTAAACAGAGGAAAAGCTGAACAGAGGGTTAATAGAGAAAAACAAACAAAAATAGAGAGCTTGTGACAAAGTCACTTTGACAACAGTAATTCTGGAGCTTGGCAACCTGATCTGACTTCATTAGATGATATCAGCCATCCCTAAGCAATCTTCAATCTGGAAGACAGCCACATATGTTGGCTGCACAAATGGACATTGATTTTTCAATAAGCTGGAACCCAAAGCCAGCATCACTCTAGTGATATCTTTCCTCGTGAGAGAGAACTTCTCGCTCATTCCTGGCACCAAATCCCATTTCTTATATTACAAGTATTACATGGATAGAGCACGAATGACTCAAGTCAATAAGCTGCATGGTTACTGAGTTATATTTGTTTTGCTTCACAAAGTAAAAAATTTAAATAGGATTATCTGCCTTGCCATCCTTGACAACGCTGCAGCGCTCTGACTTAGAAGAAAATCACTGAGTATTAAAAATAAGTGCTTGGGAATCGTTCTGTGAAGTATACACTTTTTTAAATTTCCTGTGAAAAATTGTATTCAGGATTGCAATACAGTATTAACGGTCTGCTTCTATAGTTTAACTATTGGGTTGCCTACTTACAATGTGGCTCTAAAACATGGTGGTGCACTGGTAACAATTTATTTTAATTAAAAATCTCTATTACTTTTAAGGGGAAATACAACAATCCATAAAACAGTAACTTGATAGTGACATCTATGACATTAGTAGTATATCTGAATTCCGCATCCAGCCTTGCTTTTCAACAGGAAGGAGGGTATACAAAAGAAAACCCTCCCAAATTACTAGTGCCCTGCCCTTCCCCCTCAAACACATTCCTTAGTCCTCCAAGTGCACAGAAGATGGTCACTGTTAAAATGAACAGTTGGATGTGTACTACAATATAAAACAGGTTCTATATAAATTATCTATCAGATATTGAAAGAGAGGCCTTCAGGGTTTTCCAACATTTTGGGGCTTTGTCTTGCACCTAATAAGAAACTTTTATAATGGTAAAAAATACCTTAAGACTTATGATTCCACTTGAAAAAGGCCAGGTCAGTATTCTGTTTCTAATACCTGGCCATAGTGTATAGCTGGGAGCAACCATCATCAAATCAAATCTATCATGTATTTTAGAGCTGTAGATAAGCCTGTCACCCCTAAAAAGAATATAGGAATATCTAAAGGAATGTCAACTGCAATAATAGTATGGATAGTACAGTGAATCAACCCCTAAAAACTTTGAGTACAGGGGCAAGACCATGTCCACAGTGCCCTTAGCATAAGGGAAATTTTGTTGCATCTTGTTTACAAAGCATCTGTTAGAGTGATATACATGTTCAAGGGATTTTTAATTGCATGGTTGCCAAGCTGAATGATATAGAACATTTTAAACATATGAAGTCAAACCTCCGGCCAAAGTGTTGCATCTTGTATACCTTATATGCTCTGTGGTGCGACCGCATCTTGAATATTGTGTGCAATTCTGGTCACCACATCTCAAAAAAGATATAGCAGAATTAGAAAAGGTACAGAGAAGGGCAACAACAATTATAAAGGGGATGGGACGACTTCCCTGTAAGGAAAAGCTAAAATGGCTAGGGCTCTTCAGCTTGGAGAAGAGACGGCTGAGGGGAGATGTGATATGATAGAGGTCTATAAGTGGAATGGAATGGTTAGACATGAATTGCTTGTTTACGTTCCCAAAAATACTAGTACTAGGTGGCACACAATGAAGCTACTAAGTAGTACATTTAAAACAAACTGGAAAATATTTCTTTACTCAGCGTATAATTAAACTCTGGAATTCATTACAAGAGAAAGTGGTAAAAGTACTTAGCAGGGTTTAAAAAAGTCCATAAGTCATTATCAAGATGGACTTGGAAAAATTCACTGCTTATTTCTAGGATACAAATACAAAATTAATGGCTTAGTTTTGTTTCCTAAAAAAACTTTGTAAGCATACACAACAATAGTTGAACAAAACTGATATGTAGCAATACGTATCTAATTGGCTGTAGAGGTTATCTCATATCTTTCTTAGCGACTGTGTGCATTAACGGATCGTATAGCTCACAAGTCTGCATACAGTTGTAATCATAGAATACCTCCAGCCAACCAGTAGTATCGTATTCTATTTGAATATTTAATTTAAAAATTGATTCAAAACGTACTACTGATTCAAAAAATAAACATTATTGCACATATAAAAGCAAATAATGCACAAAATTGACTTAACTTGAGGGCTCCAGGCTTTGTATGTTGTCTTCTAGGACTGAAGCTCAACAAATTGCATCTTAAATTAGTAGAACCCTAATTGGCAACTCCGATGTTGTGGTAAGCCCGACAGGACCCTGTTTCGCGGTATCATGCTTTGTCAAGGGCAGGAACAACAGCATTGGCTTCTATCAATGAAAGCAGCATCAAGGATAAGCAGCATAAACTCTGTTTTTACTGTTCTGGGATTTTCCCAGGTACTTGTGACCTGGATTGGCCACTGTTGGTAACAGGATTCTAGGCTTGATGGACCTTCAGTCTGACCAGTATGGCAATGCTTATGTTCTTTGGAAAACCTCTCAAAGGGTCAAATTCTTGTTTAGTGTAGATTGGAGGATTTCACCAAGAGCCACATACAATTGAGACACAATCCCCACATTCTGTAACAGGTTGCCTAATGTCAGGCACCAATCTATGGGCTCAGATTATAGATTCTTAGCACTTACACATGTGAATGTTACAGATTTGAGTGTAAGTGATAGTTGGGCACTAACCCCCGGATTCTATATATTGCACCTAGTATTCTGCACCGAAATCTAAGTGTATTTTATAACAATGTGTGCAACTGAATTAGTTTAACAAACGCTAATCAGCATTGATAACAGATCTTTAACGATCAATACTGAGCACTAATGGGCATTAATTAGAATTTACATGCACAACTCGCTAAGCGTATTTTGTAATGAACTGCACCTAAATTCTAATGCATGCAGCCAATAAGGGGCATGGTTATGGGAAGGGAAATGGGCGTTTTGTGGGCTTTCCAAAATTTACACGCACTGTTATATAATATGCCCCCGTGTGCCTGAATCTACGAACCAGTATTTACTCCATATTTCCTATGGTGCAAATGGATGCGCGTAGTTTTGTGATATCAACTAAACATATTCTATATACCGTGCTAAACTAGGCACTGCATACAGAATATGATTAGATAGAAATATATTTTACGTGGAGTTTTCAGGCGCCATATATAGAATCTGGCCCTAAGCGTTTTTCTACAGTGTGCAGTTGCAAGTGGAGCACTCATGTGCACGTATTACAGAAAAATGTCATTTCCATGCCAAAGTGCAGCATTTAGATGTGCATATTTATGCCTGTCATAGACGTGGCATAAGTTAAAGCACCTAAATATTGGTGCTGGACTGCCTAGATCATGTTATAGAATTTACACTTCCATCAATTTAAAAAAAATCATCAAATATGAAAAAGGGAACAAAAGAAACTCTGATGCTCAAGGGTTTGGCAGCATTTTATATCTAGAAAGTGCTATAGTTTTTCTTCTTTTTTCAAAAGGTATAATGTGTAATACACATTAATACATGGTCTTTAAATAAAGTAATATTTCATTCTCAGGTAGGTTTTGGTTCCGGTTTGGCAAGTGATTGATGTTAAACAGTAGGCTCAAGGGTTTGCAATAGCTTAGTGCTATAGGAGACCTAATAGCCTGACCACTGGTTTATATCTGATGCCGCCGTTTCCTTTTCTCCTCCGTTTCTTCTTCTTTTTATGCACATCACTGTTTCTTTTGTTCCCTTTTTCATATTTGATGATTTGTTTTGAGAAACATTAGCATATTTGTCATATTTCATGATTGTTTCTCCCTTTTTGTAATTGATGTTGTCCTTCTTATGATATATTCATATATATTCATATCTAAACGGCAAGACAGATTGATTAAATTTATTTGGAAGAATAAGCACCCTCGGCTACCTCAAACCCTTCTCTACCGAGACAAGAAGGTTGGAGGCTTTCGAGATCAAAATCTATTTTGGTATTATAGATCCATGCAAGCTAAGGCTACTGTCAAATGGTTCCCGTACCATCCATATCAACTCTGGGTTCAACTTGAACAGTCCTTAACAGGTTCTAATAAACTGCACCAGTTAATGTGGTTTCCTTGTTGTCTGCAAGGTTTGTCCTCAACTTTATGTCCCTCTATACTGGCTACTTTCTATTATTGGGATTCCTTCTTCCTTGATGCTACCATTTTTCCACCATACTCCTATTATAAACAATGCTCTTTTCTTACTGAGAATGCAGGTGGGTGTTTTTACTCATTGGAGCGCCAAGGGCTTGTCTATTTGGGGACAGCTGTTCCTTCTGGAGGAGCCTTAAGACCTTTCTGTTTGCCAAATATTTATTTGCCATATTGAGCGATGATTGGTTAGATAACAAGATACTAGAATGTAATTGCTTTAATTTGCCTAGGCCTGTATTGTAGATGTATCTTATTGAAAACCACTGTGGACCCTTGTTGGAAGTTAGCAGTTTAGAAAAAAATCTGATTAGATTAGATTAGGTTTTGATATTTTTAGCAGGTACTTATCAGCTTCCCTACCAAGATTTTTATGCCTATGTTCAGTTTAAACATTTTCTCTCTGACAAGATTATTAAACCTAAAGTATTGAGGAAGGTGTCTTTTTTTTGGAGAATATTTGTGAAGTACAAGAGGACTCATTTCTTATCTTTACTGACACATAATCAGGACCTTCTGACATGGTAAAACCACAAAAGGGGGGGGGGGGGTCCCTCATTGTGTGGCTGCCAGGTGTTGACTGTGGAAGGGAGCTGGGGATTTAATATCAAGAACATGTGTGGGACACATTGGAGAAAACCTTGGCTAAGAATCTCTCTGGCTGTAAACATAAGGAGAAGTGGGATAAAGGTTTTATATTGCTGGTATCTTACACCTGCAAAACTTTATCGTATTTTTCCTGTAGTCTCCTCCACCTGCCAGAGAAAGTGTGGGGAAGTTGGTACCACTGGCCGTATTTGGTGGAGCTGCAAGAAAACCCAAAGATATTGGCGAGCTGTCCAATGTCACTTTGCAGTATTGGAAAGGGAGACCTCTACAATGGGACTCGGAATTTTTTTTATTTAATTAAACTTCACTGGGATTGACTCAGAATCAATCAAAATTGATTAAAAAAGTTTTGAATGCCGCTTGATTGATATTAGCTAGCCATTGGAAAATGGCATCACCACCATTGTTGATTAAATGGCTCACTAAACTTTGGTATATATGTGACATGGAGTGCCTGATGACTGAGCGGAGGAGCACTTTATCAAAATGAGAAGGGATATGGTTCACACACGTGTCTCATTGTTTTTATCGATAATGTTCCCTTCTATATGTAGCCCTGGTCTCATCACACTCACACAGTCTTGGCACCAGCTAGCTCACTGCGGGTCAGCACCCAAGACCAGGACCACAAAGTCACAGGAAGGTTGGTTACTCTTTAGTCATTTCTTACTCACTGAGCTGGGTGCGGGCAGGATAAAAATCCAGAAGGCTATAGGGTAATAAGCTGGGGCTTTTACTCTATACACTCTGCTCACTTTTCTCTGTTAATTCAGAAAGGATGTAGATTCCCACTTTCCTGCAAAGAAACACTCCTGTCCAAGTTTTTATGTGAAACAACAAGAACTTTACTGAACTTCTGCAACTGGTAGTTCAAATCCTTTTGGAGACAAACCAGTTAATTTGTAATCCAACTTGATATCTTTGTACAAACAGTCACAAGCCAACGTAGGGATACGGTGTAAATCCTCTAATCCAAATTCATAGGTCCTACAGTATGTACATGTTTACAACTGCTCCAGTCCATTACTCGTCCCTTCTAGGTGAAATAACTTAAGACTGTGTCTGCAGCACTGGCCCAACAAGCAATCTTCCTTCTGGACCAGATTTCCCTGTCTGTCCACACTCCTCCAAAACAGTACCTCTTCGGACTACTATCTTTGGCTCTGAACATGCTCTTTCCTGTTCCTGCTCCCAGGTTTGGATCCCCTACTACCCACCTGGAGCACTCCTCCACTTCACGGTTAATGCTTTACCAGCAGAATCCTTCCTTTTTGGTCAGCCTTAGTTTCTCAAACACATCCAGGATAACCCCTCTCCACAAGGGTCCCGGTGGGGATAGAGGGAACCAAAGACCTCATGCTATCCTCAACAACATTATTTATTAACTCATAACTCCTTCTCTACTGTCATTCAACATCCAGAAGTATTTCCGTCAGCACTTTCCCACAAACCCTCCTCTTGGGGCTGGGCCTCTCATATTTCCATTACTAACCAGTTCCCTCCCCTCAGTGACTCTAGGGAGGGCTCCCATCAGATTAATAATCTCCATTATAATGGGGGATTATATAGACTTTATTGCATTTTGTTTATGTATCATTTTTGTGGGGTGATCATAAGGCATTGTTTATTTGATGCTTTGCCCCTCTCTCTTGCTTGTTCCTGAGAATTATTGGGTTTGAGGTAGGGTGGGAGGTAGAGGGGATAGGAAGGTTAATATGAAAAAACCTCCTTAAAAGGCTAGAGGTGGGATTTAGTTGTTTCTTGTTTGCCACATCCCTTTGTTGGATTTTGCAGCTGTTGAACAAGTTGTATCAGTGTGTGTGTTCCTCTTTTGCAATGCTATACATTTTGTGTATTTATTTTATTTGTTTATTTGGATTTTGCTAACACCTTTTTAGTAGTAGCTCAAGGTGAGTTACATTCAGGCACACTGGGTATTTCCCTGTCCCTGGAGGGCTCACAATCGAAATTTGTACCTGAGGCAATTGGGGGCTAAGTGACTTGCTGAAGATCGCAAAGGAGCAGCAGTAGGAGGAGTGGCCTAGTGGTTAGGGTGGTGGACTTTGGTCCTGGGGAACTGAGTTCAATTCCCAGCACAGGTAGCTCCTTGTGACTCTGGACAAGTCACTTAACCCTCCATTGCCTGCCACATTGAGCCTGCCATGAGTGGGAAAGCGCGGGGTACAAATGTAACAAAAAAAAATTGAACCAGGCACCTCTCGATGTCAAAACTGGTGGTTTAGCTACTATGCCACTCCTCCATAATGCTTGTATTTTTGTATGTTTTGTTTGAGATTCCAATAAAGACCTCTAATAATTAAAAAAAAAAAAAATATATATATATATATATATAAAGGGATCAGTATTCAGCTAGCACAGGCATTGACCTAAGTTAAAAGTCAATGCTGCTGATTATCTTAACCCATATATTTAGTGGTGCAGAATATACACATTAGCTGGTGACCAAGCTGGTACTATTCATATAGTTTAGATTTATCTGTTTAGCAGCTGATAGACTTCTGGACACTGGAGACCATCTGCTCTGTCCCTTCTTGGAAGTCTACTGGTTTCCCTAGATCTCTCAAGTGCATCAACTGTTGTCCCTTCTTTGCTTCTTCTACCATTTTCAAGCTTATTCCCCCATGTATTGTGACTATAGTTGTATGCTCTGTTTTTATTTTGTTTTGTTATTTTACAGTTTTTGGACTTCATCACACTTTTTCTATCTAGCACCTTTCTTTCTGTCCTCTGTCTAAATGCAGAACAGAGTATGATGCCATCCTGCAGCTTTGTTTCACTTGCCTAGTCAGGTGCTGATGGCATTATCAGCCATGGGAAGTTGGCAGGGATAAGATTAGTTGCTTGCATGTCAAAATGTTTCAGTATGATCGGTAAACTGCCTCGTACTTCTGCCATCTCCTCCTCCCAAAGTGGCTCCAGTTTTCCTGCTTTGCTCCTTTCTCCATGGGTACAATTTGAGCAAAAACAAATGAAATGAATGAGAATTGGGCTCCAAAGAACCCCTCATTCAGTTCATTTAAAGGTATATGAACCAAAAATACCCTCGTTTGTTGTGTATTGACATTCATCTGAACATCAAGTTAGGTAGGTCTGTTATAACATTACCCTTCATATATCCCATGTGAGCAGCATATATAAACTCTATCTATCTATCTATCTATCTATCTATCTATCTATCTATCTATCTATCTATACATTTTCCTTCAAGACATAAGAAATGTGCAGGTTCAGTAACATTGCTGTATGCTACCATGTATTCAATCCCAGATCACACCCCAGATCATTTGGGACTGGGGCTAGGGCTAGCCCTTAGTGGGGAACAACCAGGTCAAAAAACCAAATCATAAGAACTAATACATGTTCTGCACAACTGAATGGTCGTTTGTAATATACAGAAAGAGTGATTCATATGTGTGCATTTTGTAGATTAGAATTATTTACTTAAAATTTTTAACATGATGAAAGAATGAGTACTGTGGTGTCATTGATACATTCTATTTCTTTCAGCATCTATATATAACACTTTTTCATGTTACTTTAACATGACAATTCTAATCTTTGACAGTGTAAGCTGATGGTCCTCCTGACAACTATTTATACCAGCACTAGTTATCTTACTAACAGCTTTCCTCAGGGTAAAACATCTGGTGAGATGTATTTACGTTCCGTGCCCTGACTTTTTGATGAAGTACTGAAGAATTTGAATTCTAGACTTCAGTATTTTAGAGTTGAAAGATGTGTAGGTATATTTAAAAAAATGAAAATGGATAGTGGTAGATCAGGCACATGTACAGAGTAAATAATTTGGAAAAATGATAAGCTGATTTTTGCTGTTTCTCTTCTTGATTGTAAAAAGCAAAACAAATTTTGCAGACTTAACTATTACACTGGCTAAAAATGGAAATATGTGTTGGACATAAGTCTTGTGGCAGCTCAAGCACTGGGAATTAAATCTGAAATATGTTTGCATGTGTCTTGAAACCTCAGTCCCCATGGAAATGACTGCAGCAACCCAGAGTGAGAAGAAGGCCATTGGCACAGAGCTCTTACAAAGATTAAATCAAGAATTGAATTCTATGAATTTTATTGAATCTAAAAATTGGGTCATCATCCCTAGAGATTGGGCAGGCTTTATTTAAAACATTACAGAATGCCATGCATCAAGAACAAACTGTACTGAATGGGATGGATCTAAGAACAATACTATTTTGAAAATATTGAGACAATTTAACAAAAACATTGAAAATAAAACAGGTTGTGACTTTCTAAAATATTTGATTAAAATTCTACGGGGTGGGGATGGGGGCTACTAGTCAGCAGAAGAAGTGGTTGGGAATATAGAAAACAAGCCAGGTGAAAGTGACAGCCCAGCAATGAAACATCATCTTAATTTATTCAGAGAGTAGAAAGAAAACAGGACTCTCTCTACATTTGTTTTTATAGTATAGTATAGTTCAATCCATAAGGAGTTGCAATCAGTTTCCTGCAAAATGTTTATTTATTTGCAGATTCTTGTTATACCACAGATGGGCTATAAAATGGCTTCTACGTGATTTACATTAAAATATTTACCAGCATGGCCGGAGTAGCAGAAATAAACTAGGGGACGGAGGGAGAGAAAGAATTGAGCTGAAGACATTAGTTGTTTGAACCAAATGTGACTTGGAAGAGGTGAAGGTAGCAGGCCTAAGATTTTAGAAAGCATTGGGAAGGAGCCAGCTGTCCTGGTATATGTGGGTACTAATGACATTTGAATGTGTGGGAGAGAGGTTTTGAAAGCCAAATTTAGGCTTTTAGGTAGAAATTGAAATCTAGAAAATCCAAGGTATCATTGTCATAAATGTTCCCCATTCCATGTGCAGGACCCAAAAGGTGCTTTGCCAATAAAAGTGTCTTTTTATATCTGGTTGCTAGAAGTTCTTTGGACCCTCACCTCCCCAAACACACACACACACACACACACACACTATGATCCCAGGTGTTTTATATGTAGGGTATTTTTTTCCTTTCTTTTTGGTTGATATTTCTGTGGACCCAAAAGGCAGACAGAGCTCCAGTGCCTCGATGTGTGGATGAGATGATAGCACAGGGATAATAAATTTAGGTTTGTTAAGAACTGGGCAACATTCAGGGGAAGTGGAAATGTATTCCAAAAAAATGGGTTTTGCCTCAACCAAACCAGAGCCAGGGTCCTGGCATTAACATTTAAAAAGGGAAACAGAACAGCTGTTAAAAACTTGAGGGGAAACTGGCAGTCATTCAAGTGCATGTTTGGAGTCAGGTATCTTTGAAGGATACTATCAAAACAGGGACATTTTGGCACCCCAAAAGAGAGGCTGCAATAGAGGCAAAAGTAAGCCATATGCCTTTGAGGGGAGAACAGAGTAAAGATTGCAAATCATCTCTATCAACTGCAAAGCAATTTGTGGATAAAAACAAAAAAAATACACTGTAAAATGTCTGTATTTAAATGCTAGAAGCCTAAAATATGAGAAGGGAGCGTTAGTATAAAGCAGTAAGGGACCATTTTACTAAAGGGCACTAAGCCCTTAATGTGAGATTAATGCACAGAAAACAGGCTATTGTGCAAACAAGTTATGGGGTGATAATTTGCCTCTTCTCGCATGTTAAATCATGTATTACTGAATTTTCAATTTTTTTTCATTCAGGAAGCATGGCATCGTTGGAGACTAGGCATGGAAGCATTAGCTAGCTAATGTATTATACTTATCTGTGCTAATTGGCTAATGCATTGTTAATGTGAGAGCACTTAGTACCCCAAAATAGGAGGTGGTAAGTGCTCCCACATTAATATGGAGCAAGTAGCACACATTAATCCAAATATTAATACACGACCTGCAATAAATAATTGTTGAAATGCAGCATTAGTTTTGCACTTGGCAGCTGTTAAAATTCAGTGTTGTAGCACATTAAGCTCAGTAAAAGACTCCCTAAATGAAGAGATTGATTTAATAGGCATCTCAGAGATCTGGTGGACAGAGGACCCTGATACCAGACCGCACATTATATTGCAATGACAGGATCTGATCAAATTGGAGGAGGGGTGATACATTTATGTTAAAGAGGAACTGGGTCAAACACAATGCAAATTCTGCAGTAAACATTGCAGGAAAGAATCATTATGGATAGAAATTCCAGGTGTGATGAGAAAAGGAATAGTGGTGGGGCTACACTACCATCCACCTGTCCAGAATGAAAAGACAAATGATGAAATCTTAACAGATACTAGGGAAACTAACACATTTGGCAACACTATAATAATGGGTAATTTCATTACAAATGATGTACTATCAGCAAAAGAAATTGGAACCTCGTCAAAAAAATAAAATGTCACACCAGGAAATACTATGAAGGTAAAGTTTCTAGACAAAATAAATGACTGCTTTATTCAGATGGTTCAGGAACTAACAAGAGGGGGAGCTATTTAATATTTAGTCCTTAGTAGAATGCAAGACTTAATGTGAGAGGTAATGGTGTTGGGTTCCACATAGCAATAGTGATCCTAATATGATCAAATTTGAGTTAATAACTGAAGTGAAGAAACTAAGGAAGTCTACTGCAATAGCATTTGAGTATGAAAAATGCAACTATGATAAAATGAGGAAAATGGTTTAAAAAATCTAGAAGGAGCAGCATGGATGCTGTTTAAAAATACATTGGTGGATATTCAGCCCACAGCTGTCAGTGTTATTGAATATATGGTGCTAATTGAAATAAAATCTTATGCAGGTCCTGGCCAATATTCAGCTGGGACCCACATAAGGATATCTGGCCAGGTCCTGACCCTCCCTCCAAGATTCTGTTCCCTCTCTCTCATTCCCATTCCTCCCTCCCCCCCCCCCCCAAACATCATGAAAGCACTTCTTCTGATCTCCCCCTTCCTCTCACCCCTTGAAACATCATGAAAGATTTCCTTCCGATCCTTCCTCCCATCCCTCAAACATAATGAAAGCTACCCTTCCCCCCTCCCCCCCCCCCCAGGATCCCTCCAGGCCTACCTGCTTGATCCCTGGCAGTCTAGTGGAGAAACAGGCAGGAGCAGTGCCCACTTGGCCCTGTCCATCACAGCTACCTCTTTGGGAAGATCAGAAGAATGGGCTTTCATCAAGTTTAGGGGGTGGGAAAGAGGATCAGAAGGAGGACATTCATGTTGTTTAGGGGAGGTGGGAGGGCAGGGGAGAGGATCTAATCTAATCTGGACATTTATATTCCACTTTACCTATAAAGGCTCAAGGCGGACCCTAGAACCAAAGAATCCCACTGAATTACAATAGATTAGCCAGAAAAAAAACAACTATCAGCCGACAACCCAGAAGCTATGGTCATACAGTCCAATATTCAATGCTGGCACCCAATGTGTGCAATATTCTTGTCTGAATGTGGCTTTTCTGTTTATTTTGGAGTTCATTTCTCTCTCTCTCTTTTTTTTTTTTTTTTTACTTGTTGGAGTTTGTGAACCAACACGATTTTCTGTTAGCAGTGACGGTATATTAAGCACATTAATAAACATAAACATAAGCATAAGTAACCACAGTTAGGACTGATATTTATGCGGTCCTATTTGGTTACTCAGCTATGTGAGAACCAGCACTAAATATTGCCTTCACCTGCACAGCTACCAGCTTCTCCGTGACTCTGACCTCCCAATGTCCCTCTCTGATGAAGTTCAAAAATGGCTAGTCAAAGCTGATATTCAGCAGCACTGCCTGGTTAAGTATCCCTGAATATTGGCAGCCAGCTTGCTGAGCATGATTTAAGTGGGAGGGAGCTTCAAAGTTGTTATATTGTATGTGGACTTTGAAATTGCAGGAGGACCTTGCAAGACTGGAAGATTGGGCATCCGAATGGCAAATGCAATTTAATGTGAACTTGTGCAAAGTGATGTACATCAGGAAGCATAACAGGTTAACATAGAGTTAACACAGGAGCATATGTGAAAAATTAGATATAATAGGCATCTCTGAGACCTGGTGGAAGGAGGATAACCAGTGGGACACTGTCATATCGGGGTCCAAATTATATTGTAGTGAAAGGGTGGATCGAATTGGTGGAGGGGTAGCATTGTATATTAATGAGAGCCTTGAATCAAATAGATTGAAAATTCTGCAGGAAACAAAACACTTCTTGAAATCACTATGAATTGAAATTCCATGTATAAAGGGGAAAAGGATAGTGATAGGAGCAGTGCTTTTTTTGTGCCGGTACGCAACGGTACGGCGTACCGGCACCTTTTTTTTGCTCCCCCCGCCCCGTGACGGACGCAGTGCCAGCCCCCATTTCCGGCCGCTGCTGCTTCTCCTGTTGAGCAGCAGCGGCCGCTACACAAAGAAAAAGATTAAAAAAAAACTTCAAACCTGGCTGAAACGCGGCACCCCGGCACTGTAGACAGCCATTAGGCATTGGCTGTTGCCCCGCAGCCGCTCCTCCTCTTGCCTCTACGTCACTGCGCTCCTCCGGGGTCTTCCTCCAGGGGCAGTGACGTAGAGGCAAGAGGAGGAGCGGCTGTGGGGCAACAGGCAATGCCTAATGGCTGTCTACAATGCCGGGGTGCCGCGTTTCAGCCAGGTTTCAATTTTTTTTAACTTTTTCTTTGTGTAGCGGCCGCTGCTGCTCAACAGGAGAAGCAGCAGCGGCCGGAAATAGAGGCTGGTGCCGCGTGCGTCGCGACTTCGCGCCGTTCGCGGGAAACTTGGCAGGGAGAGGGAAACCAACAGAGGGAAGGATTGGGGAGAGAGAAAAAGAGGGAATCCAACAGAGGGAAGGATTGGGGAGAAAGAGGGAAACCAACAGAGGGAAGGATTGTGGAGAGAGAGAAAGAGGGAAACCAACAGAGGGAAGGATTGGGGAGAGAGAGAAAGAGGGAAGGATTGGGGAGAGAGAGAGAAAGAGGGAAAACAACAGAGGGAAGGATTGGGGAGAGAGAGAAAGAGGGAAACCAATAGAGGGAAGGATTGGGGAGAGAGAAAAAGAGGGAAAACAACAGAGGGAAGGATTGGGGGGAGAGAGAGAGGGAAAACAACAGAGGGAAGGATTGGGGAGAGAGAGGGGAAAACAACAGAGGGAAGGATTGGGGAGAGAGAGGGAAAAACAGATGGAAGGATGGGGAGAGAGAGGGAAAACATGGAAGGATTGGGGAGAGAGGGGAAAACAGATGGAAGGATGGGGAGAGAGAGGGAAAAACACAGATGGAAGGATTGGGGAGAGAGGGAAAAACAGATGGAAGGATGGGGAAAGAGAGAGGGAGAATTGGGGAGAGAGAGGGGAAAACAGATGGAAGGATGGGGAGAGAGAGGGAAAACAGATGGAAGGATTGGGGAGAGAGGGGAAAAACAGATGGAAGGATTGGGGAGAGAGGGGAAAACAGATGGAAGGATGGGGAGAGAGGGAAAAAACACAGATGGAAGGATTGGGGAGAGGGAAAAACAGATGGAAGGATGGGGAAAGAGAGAGGGAAAACAGATGGAAGGATGGGGAAAGAGGGGGAAAACAGATGGAAGGATGGGGAGAGAGGGGGAAAAACAGATGGAAGGATGGGGAGAGAGAGAGGGAAAACGGAAAGATGGGGAGAGAAAGAGGGAAGACGCTGGATGGAAGAATGCAGAAAGAAATAGGGGAGAGAAAGCAGAGCTGCTGGATGGAAAAGGGGAATAGAGAAAGACTGGAGAATAAGAGGAAGGGCATGGGGAGAACAAGGGTGAGGAAAAGATGAAAAGCCACAGGTAGATGAAGGAAATTAAAGAATGGATAGTAAGAATGAATTAAATCTGGACAGAGAGAGCCTGAAAAATATTGAATAAAGCAAAGAAAAAGGAGACAAAAATGACAAATGGCACAGAAGAGTTAAGCGAAAACAAAGGAAAGCAGAATCACAGACTGGGACCAATATGGAAAGAAAAACAGTCACCAGACAACAAAGGTAGAAAAAAAATCATTTTATTTTCATTTTAGTGTTTGTAATATGTCCAATTTGAGAATTTACATTGGCTGTCTTATTTTGCACTGGGTATACTGGAGCTGTAAGAGCTTAAATTGATTATTTATAATGAAAAAAATCACGATATTTTTTTTTCTCCTATAGTACTGTAATATTTTCAATGATGTCTGTTTATATGCGCCATGGCTGGTGTAGGGGGTGTGGTTAATGTGGGTGTGGCTATCATAGGGGTGGAGCCATATGTGGTGACCCCGCCCATAATGAGTACCGGCACCTTTTTTTCTACAAAAAAAGCACTGGATAGGAGTGTACTACTGTCCGCCTGGCCAGGATGAACAGACGGATGCAGAAATGTTAAAGGAAATTAGGGACGCAAACAAACTGGGTACCACAGTAATAAGGGGTGATTTCAATTACCCCGATACTGACTGGTTAAATGTAACAATGGAGCACTCTAGGGAGGTAACATTTCTTGATGAAATCAAGGACAGCTTTATGGAGCTGCTGGTACAGGAGCCGACGAGAGAAGGAAAAATTCTAGACCTAGTCCTTAGTGGAGCACATGATCTGGTGTGGGAGGTAATGGTGCTTGGGCCACTTGATAACAATAATCATAATATGATCGGATTTGATATTAGCTTTGACGTAAGTATACATAGAAAATCAAATACGTTAGCGTTTAACTTTAAAAAAGGAGACTATGATAAAATGAGAAGAACGGTGAAAAAAAAACTTAGAGGACTGACTGCGAGAGTCAAAAATTTACATCAGCTGTGGATGCTGTTCAAAAACACCATCTTGGAAGCCCAGGCCAAATATATTCCGCGTATTAAAAAAGGAGGACAGAAGACCAAACGACAGTGTAATTTTAGAAGGGATTAGAATGGACGGATTCCAAAACCAAAGAAGTTTGGTCTTACTAGCATTTAATTTGAGTAAATTAGTATTTGCCCAACTCTGAATTGTATCTATGCAGCAAGAAACTTTATCAAAAGTATTCTCTAATGTAGAACATTCTAGAACCTGCATTAATATTTCATCCACATAACAAAATAGTTTTTCAACATCAACCAGTGGAATCATTCCCAGAAAACTCATAAACAAACTGTACAGTATAGGTGATAGAGAAGAGCCTTGAAGAATGTCACAGGACAGATGCCAGTTTTAAGAAAATTTACCATCTTTCCAGACACAACAACAATGTTTGAGCAAAAAATCCTTAAACCATCCCAAAACAGAACCCACCATCCCAATCTCACTCAATCTCTGCAATAAAAGATCATGATCCACAGAATCAAACACAGCAGATATACCATAATAAAATGATCCATTTACTCTAATTTAAAGATGTCCTTATCTCTGCAATCATTGTCAGTAGCAAGGTTTTAGCTCTAAAACTGAATTGTGAATTTTGTAAACACAAGAATCTATCTATATCTTCAGATAATTGCCTACTTGTAAATGTTTCCAAAAGTTTAGCACTCCTTTTACTAAGGTGAGCTAATAGATTTAGCACTCACTAAATACTAAGAAACCCATTTTATCCTCATGGGTTTCTTCGTGTCGCGGTCTCAGGCTCTCAGCAAACTGTCACGGACTCAGACAACGTGAGCTCTTGGGCTGCTGTCGACAAACAGCAGCAGCAGGCAGACCCTCCAACCAGGACTGGACTGAACAAGCAGGACTGGAGCAGACTAGAAGTGCAATAAGCACACAAGCAGAAACAGAACAGAATTGCACAGAGCACACAGGCAGTTCTAAGAAACAAACCAGGCCTGGACTGAACAAGCAGGACTGGAGCAGACTAGAGGTGCAATAAGCACACAAGCAGAAACAGAACAGAATTGCACAGAGCACACAGGCAGTTCTAAGAAATAAACCAGGACTGGACTGAACAAGCAGGACTGGAGCAGACTAGAGGTGTAATAAGCACACAGGCAGAAACAGACCAGAAGTGCACTGAGCACAGAGGCTGCACTAAGACACAAACCAGGACTGGACTAGGCAGGGAACACAGGGACAGAACCAAGTAACGCCAGAAGAGAAAACACTCAAACAGGCCGCAAGGCAGACCTGGAATCCAATCACACAGAACACTCTCATACAGGCTGCAAGGCCGAACTAGAATCCAAACACAACAGCAGAAGGCAGAAGAGACTAGGCAGAGCTCTAGGCGAGGCAGACTAGGCAGAGCTCTAGGCTGGGCCACACAAACACACAATAGGCAATAACCAAGACAGAAGTGCTAACCCTAGCACACAGACAAACAGAACTCAGGCAGAAGTGCTAACCCTAGCACACAGACAAGCAGAAGAACCAAGGCAGAAGTGCCACACAGGGACACTAACTAGGAAACAGGACAGCACACCAACAAACCTGTAGACTTTTGGCTATGCAAAGGCCCTGAATGAATGTCCTCACCTTCCTTATGAGGGCCTTCACTGATGATGTCACGACTACAGGAAATAGACTTGAAACACACTGAACACCAAACTGAGGCTTGGAACACACTGAACACCAAACTGAGGCTTGGACACAAAGGAAGTGGTATCAGAGGCAACAATGCAAAGAAAAGAACAGATTGGAGCCACCTCTGAAGCTGAGCACCAGAAGACAAGGTGAGACTGAAAGTGGAGTGACGACCACAGTCGTGACACTTAGCATTTAGCACACACTAATCATTAATGCACGCTAAATCTGTTAGCACACATTAGTAAAAGGACACCCTAGTGAGTAATGGTATGCCCACAATTGGTCTGAAATTCTAGATTGCTGCCTTTTTATAGGCAAGGGTGTTGCTATTCAAGTCCTGAACATTAGTGCTGCTTTATTATAATGAATTTTCTATATAGGTCTGGAATATGTTTGTTTATTGCAGAGTTTGGTTACTGGAACTCTGAAGGGGTCCCCCCTTCCATCCCCTGGTCCCCAATACATTGGGAGAGATGGTGTTATAGAGGTCCATCTTTAATATTTTTGCTTAGAGCCCGTTCTGTCCTAGCTATGCCACTGCTATAATCATTTCTGAACTTTGTCTCATGTCATGGAATGATGTCTTCTGGATCTTCTTTGACATGCAGTGCTGAGGAGGACGGATAATATGTTTTGCTGTCTTTCTATCTCTTCCATTGACTCAAACAGGAAGATGTACTGCATGTTCCAGAAGTTACAAGTGCTCTTAAAATCCGCACATACTGTAAAGTTCAATGCAGATCCCAAACAAAGACAACCAAGTAGTCCAAAGGAGGAATCGTTTTAACACTTTGCTAATAAGTAATTTTTTAAACAGTAAAGACTTCACTGCTTTTCAAAATATTAAATCAATTTTTAATATCCTGATTTATAGAAGTAATGAGTTCCAGACAATAGAAGCTTGATATGAATAACATAATTTCTTAGGATCTAGAAATTTTATTAACATAATGTTCCACAATGTACCAAATCTATCCCTGTTTGGCATACTTAAAATATCTAACATGTGTAATGGAGTTCTCCCATATTATTTTGAACATTATCATACACATCAGGCCTCAATGAAGTCACTCATGTGGCATGATTTTCCCATTGTTCATCAAGCAATACCTCATCAAAGCTTTGAATAACAGCTGGGGGAAATTATAACCCCCTGCAAAATATTTCTACAAGCTTTGACTGCCTGTTGCTAGCAATTTGAGGGGGAATAAACCTCTTTTGTTTACACCGGAGTCTGCAATCGCCTCTCCGGTACTATGTAAGCCACATTGAGCCTGCAAATAGGTGGGAAAATGTGGGATACAAATGTAACAAATAAATAAATAAAACTCTCTGCAGGCTTTAAGTTTGCCCACTGTTAGCAGTTTGAAGCTAAAATAAAGCTTTAGCAAGCAAATCTGTAGACAAATGGCATTTACAGTATCTTTGTGTTTATCGAGACATCTTTCTCATATTGTTTCCTCAGTCATCTCTCTCTCTCCCATCTCTGGGGCAAGAGACTTGTAACTCTTTCAGGGGCCTATAAACTACAGAGCAGTAAGGGTGCAGACTTCCTGGGGGGTCACAGCATCTTTCCATACAGTTAACACAGAGACATTTTAATAAGTACATAAGTAATGCCACACTGAGAAAAGACCAAGGGTCCATCAAGCCCAGCATCCTGTCCACGACAGCGACCAATCCAGGTCAAGGGCACCTGGCAAGCTTCCCAAACGTACATTGCAGATAATGCTGTCTAAGTGAAGTTAACTGTGCCACATGGTCTGCCATGTTAACTGTCCCTGCATGATAACTTCCTCCACATTAACTAGAAGGTGCAGTCCTTGACCTTTCACCCAGCAGTCTCCATCCATTATCTGTCATTAGCTGTTAAAGTGGCACTCAGTGTGCATTAATTGCAAAAGTGCTGTATTTTCTGATTGTCCACACCAACTAGTGCATTAAAAGCTAACTCTGCTCAGTAAATAGTCCCTTCTGTGTGGTAGGAATCTTCACTCCATCCCCAGAACCCATTGTCTTCAAAAGATGCAGTATTGAGACTTCTTTTTTCCCTGATCTTTTGCTTAGCACCATCACTGTCTAAGCAGAGAAGATGCACCTATCACATAGGTTTATTTTGGGGGGGGAGGGGTCCGATTCACCACAGAACATATATTTTGATTGTCCTGGTTTGGAAAACATCATTCAATTTATCTTTCTTTTTTACTTTTTTGACAAGATCACTCTTTATTATTTAACAAAAGCAGAACATTTTAAATTCAGGAGAAAAAGAAGATGAGACTTCTGGGTGACATTTTTACTGATGTATTATTTCCATTCTTACCTTTTGACATAATGGATTATTATCAATGCATTATTACCTAGCAAACAAAAATGCATGGCCTGATACAGTGACCGGAATAAGTTAAATGCCAGCCACAGCATTTATATGTGGAAGAGTAACCTAGTGGTTAGTACAGTGGAGTTTGATTCTGGGGAACTGGGTTTAATTCCCACTACAGCTCCTTGTGACTCTGGGCAAGCCACTTAACCCTCCATTGCCCCAGGTACAAATAAGTACCTGTATATTCTATCCAGCTTATTTTCGAAGGAGATCCCCGGCCATCTTCCGACACAAATCGGGAGATGGCTGGCGATCTCCTGAACCCTGCCAAATCGGTATAATCGAAAGCCGATTTTGGCCAGCGCCAACTGCTTTCTGTCGCAGAGCCGGCCAAACTTCAAGGGAGCGTGTCAGTAGGGTAGCGAAAGCAGGATGGGGGCGGGACAGGGGTGTGGTCACGAGATGGCCGGCTTCGCCCGGTAATGGAAAAAAGAAAGCTGGCCCTGACAAGCAGTTCGCCGGCTTCACTTGGTCCCTTTTTTTTCATGACCAAGCTTCAAAAAGGTGCCTCAACTGACCACTGGAGGGAATCGGGGATGACCTCCCCTTACTCCCCCAGTGGTCACCAACCCCCTCCCACCCAAAAAAAAAAATATATTTTTTGCCAGCCTCTATGCCAGCCTCAAATGTCATACTCAGCTCCCTGACAGCAGTATGCAGGTCCCTGGAGCAGTATTTAGTGGGTGCAGTTCACTTCAGGCAGGTGGACCCAGGCCCATTCCCCCCCTACCTGCTACACTTGTGGTGGTAAATGTTAAGCCCTCCACAACCCCCCAAAACCCAGTGTACCCACATGTAGGTGCCCCCCTTCATCCCTTAGGGCTAGGTTAGTGGTGTACAGTTGTGGGGAGTGGGTTTGGGGGGGATTTGGGGGACTCAACACCCAAGGTAAGGGAGCTATGCACCTGGGACCCATTTTTTAAGTCCACTGCAGTGCCCCCTAGGGTACCCGGTTGGTGTCCTGGCATGTGAGGGGGCCAGTGCACTACAAATGCTGACTCCTCCCACGACCAATTGCCTTGGATTTGGCTGGGTTTGAGATCGCCGGCATTAGTTTCCATTATCGGCGAAAACTGATGCCGGCCATCCCAAACCCGGCCATTTCTGACATTTGGCCGGCCCAAACCGTATTAGCGATAATATGGTTCGGGACCGCTGTTTGCAGCGCCGGCCATATAGATGGCCACCCATATAGATGGCTGGCGCCATTAGATTATGCCCCTCTATGTAAACCACTTTGAATATAGTTGCAAAAACCACAGAAATGTGGTATATCAAGTCCCTTTCCCTTATTCAGTACTGCTATCTGTATAGGTAGTAACATTTAATATATGGATACTGAAAGTCAGCCCTATTCATTTTGTTTACAGGAGGCCTAAACTATGGTGAGAATTCTATAAATATAATTTATAGCACATGTAGAGATCGGCGCTGAAATCAGCGTAGATTCTATAACAATGTATGTAATTTAACAAGCTTAACAAGGTAATGAGCACTGATAACAGCACTTAACAAATAATAATGGCTTCCCACCAAGGAACGTATTGCCTTCAAGGTTTGCTCTCTAGTCCACAGGATTATTTACGGTGAAGTTCCTGGGTATATGTTAAACCTCATAAATCTACCACCCAGAAACAGTACCAGCCTATCACGAACTTACTTAAATTTGCATTATCCAGACTGGTCTTAGATACAAATCAACTTATGCATCCAGCTTCTCTTACATAAGTACACAACTGTGGAACTCTCTGCCCAAAACCTTGAGATCTATTCATAACCATCTCAACTTCAGGAAATTATTGAAAACAAACTTGTTTAAGAAGGCCTATCCCCCTGACCCAAATTACTTTCTACTTCCTGCGACACAGAAAAACTATAGACCGTATTGGACTTCTATCATAATCCCCTCTTTATTTCTTTGTTGATCTCTGCTTATGTTTCTTCCATGTTGATTACTATATTGTGTATTTGTATTTTATCGAACCGGAGCCTGCCTCTCCAGTATTGTGTAAGCCACATTGAACCTGCAACTAAGTGGAAAAATGTGGGATATAAATGTGTTAAATAAATAAATAATGAGCACTAATTGGCTCTGATTAGAATTTTGGTGCCCAACTCACTAAGCATACTCTGTAATGATGTGTGCCGAACTTCTAACGCACACAGGCAAAAAGGGGCGTGGTTATAGGCGGGTAAGTAGACGTTTCATGGGCATTCCAAATTTTACGCACCTAGTTATAGAATATGGCCCAGTGTGCCTAAATCTACATGTTGGGATTTACGCCACGTTTTAATTGGTATAAATGGATGCACATAGATTTAGGTGCTGAAATATCAAATAAGCGTATTTTATAATCAGCGCCTAAATCTAGGCACCGATTATAGAATACGCTTAGTCGGCACTGATTTCAGCACCGATTTTTATTAGGCACCCTATATAGAATCTCTCCTTTAGTGCCAACTCTATAACAGCTTCTTGGCACAAAAGATTCTGTTATAGAGTACTAGCATAAGTTAGCATGGGTGCTCCTAAAGCTCGGTACCAAAAATTATACCAATTCAATGGTAGTTATAGCTTTGGGAGGACCTTAGTGAACTTGAAGGTGTGTAGAAGGAGAAGCACTCTGGACCATTTCTTTTAAGGACCTTGAAGTCAAACAGAGATTTAAATTTGGCTTTGTATTGTACTGGTAGCCAGTGAGCTACTTGCCTTGATCTTCAAAGGCTGCTCCTGAGGAAGCTATTACTGTGAAACGGAGAGCCCTGTTGAGCGTTGCCTTCTCAGATATCTTGTTATTCCAAGTTTGCGGTGCTGTTGAGTTGTGTTTAAAAGTTAAAAACTCATCTAAATATTGAGCACATATCGAAGATAATTATAGATGTACCTTCATAGTGTTAATTCACACTATATAATAAAGTGCGGGAGTTTTTTCTGACTAATGATGTGAAGCTACAAATTTTGCTCTTTTTCATTATTTTGTGTATATTAAGCAAATATAGCTTCTGAAGTCTTTTTTTCCTAGCTTATTACTACTACTACTACTACTATTTAGCATTTTTATAGCGCTACAAGGCATACGCAGTGCTGCACAAAGATAGTAATGGTCGGTGGAATGCTTCAAAAATCAGCACCACAGGTACTGTGTGACTAGGCTAAAAACAGATATCTTCTTGCCCAAATAGCCTAGCTGTCCTGTTACTAAAATTACCCTCGTAGTGCATTTATATTCCAGACAGTGTATCCTAGTGCAAGCCCTTTAAGATAGATTTTCAACCAAATTCAGCATCTGAGCCAGCATCCTGCACTGTTTTGTGTACATACTTATCTATTTGGATCCTTCTCACCAGATATTGTGTCCTGGAAATTAGCCTTTCTGAAATTCCAAACCGCACTCCTTCCTTTGTTTGCTAGTAGCTCTACGATGAATCAAGTGTTTAGGTTGTGGTTGCCCCTAATACTTAGATGGTCTTTCATCTCTACAATATAATGTCATCTCATATTTGTCAAATCCAAAGCCGAGTTCCTGGCCAACTGCACATTGAAACTGTTTCTAATTAACTTTAAAGGGTCTTCTACACTACACAAACTATTTGTAACTATATTTAAACTGTGTGATATTCAAGATTTGTTTGAACATAAGAACATAAGAGTAGCCATACTGGATCAGACCAGTGGTCCATTTATCCCAGTATCCTGTTTTCCAAACAGTGGCCAAGCCAGGTCACAAGTACCTGGCAGAAACCCAAATCGTGGCATTTATAATTTGTAAAACAAAAACAAGTCTAATTAAAAATAAGCAACTTCTTCAGCATATATTTAATTAGCTATATGTAATAAATTGTGTACCGTGATTGAAAAAGAGCTATAAAAAGCAATTTCATATTTAATGGTGAATGTAAGATATATGCAGTGGCAAAACCACAGGAGGACCTTGGGGGCCTCCCCCCCCCCCCCCCCCCACCTTGTGCTCAGGCCTCCTCCAGAAATACAGCACCCCTTTACCTTTTCTGGCTGGGATGCCGAAGTCCCACCAGCCATAAAAATACAGTGCTCTTCCTCCTCACACTGATTCCTTAAAGTAGAATTCGGCAGCGTGACTTCAGCTGCCAAGGCTGGGACTTCTCACGCATGCACGCTGACTTCTGCTTTGTCCAGTCTTATTGCAGACACATATTCTTCCTGTGAAATATACTCACATTTGTTGCATTGACAGAGTTTTTGAGAGACTATTTTGAGTACTTTGTCCTGAGTGGAGTTTTTTTTCAGCCGTATGATGGTTAGCCAGGCCCATGCCTTAGAAATGTGGTCGGCTGGGTGACTTTACTGAGACTTTTTTCTCCACTTACGGCAGTGAGTAATGTGTTTCTCTGTTATTGCACCGACTTGAGCAGTAATAATACTATAATGTATTTTCCATAGAGTTTCGGATTGTGATTTTTTGAGACTTTTGTGTACTTTTTGTAGTTAAAATTTAATGTCAAGAAGTGCAGAGTGATGCACTTGGGGTGCATAAACCCAAAAAAGAGATACCAGTTAGGAGGGGAGAGATTAGTAAGCTCGACTCAGGAGAAAGACCTTGGGGTGATAGTGTCCAAGGATTCGAAGGTGAAGAAACAATGTGACAAAATGGCGGCCGTGGCCAGAAGGATACTAGGCTGCATAGAGAGGGGTATAACCAGCAAAAGAAAGGAGGTATTGATGCCCCTCTACAAGTTGTTGGTGAGGCCCCACTTGGAGTACTGTGTTTAGTTTTGGAGGCCATATCTTGCTAAAGATGTAAAAGACTGGAAGCGGTGCAAAGAAAAGCCACAAAAATGGTATGGGATTTGCATTGCAAACCGTACGAGGAGAGACTTGCCGACCTGAAAATGTATACCTTGGAGGAAAGGAGAAACAGGGGTGACATGATACAGACGTTCAACTATTTGAAAGGTATTAATCTGCAAACAAACCTTTTCCGGAGACGGGAAGGCAGTAGAACTAGAGGACATGAATTGAGGTTGAAGGGGGGCAGACTCAGGAGTAATGTCAGGAAGTATTTTTTTCATAGAGAGGGTGGTGGATATGTGGAATGCCCTCCTGCGGGAGGTGGTGGAGATGAAAACATGCGTGGGATAAACACAAAGGAATCCTGTTTAGAAGGAATGGTTCCATGGAATCTTAGCAGAGATTAGGTGGCGACACTGGTAATTGGAAACAAAACAGAAGCTGGGCAGACTTCTATGGTCTACGCCCCAATCGTGACTGAATAGATATGGATGGGCTGGAGTGTAAATTTTAAGGGGCTTCAACGTTACCTTCAGAACTTTTAGTACAAGAACAGTGCTGGGCAGACTTCTACAGTCTGTGCCCTGAAAATGGCAAGGACAGATCCAACTCGGGTATACATATAAAGTATCGCATACCATGTAAAATGAGTTTATCTTGTTGGGCAGACTGGATGGACCGTATAGGTCTTTATCTGCCTTCATTTACTATGTTACCACTTTACTGTTTCTCGGTCCCAGACTCTCATTATTTTGTGAATAACAAGTTTTTTTACTGAGTTGTCTATCCCTGCCACCTTAGTGAAGAAACTAACGCTCGCTAGAATCACTGCCACTACAGATTTACTGTACCCTGTGTCTTTGGATTGTAATATGAATCTAACTAACATGTTCTCAGCATCGTGCTCTTTACTGCTATTCCAAAAAGAGGAGAATAAGCATATATTTCTTCTTCTTGTGGTTTCTGAAAGGGTGTGCAGCATCAATTCCCAAACTTTGGGGTGCCAAAGTCCCATAGATTGACTGGTATTGCTGTTGCTATACTGTACACTGTGGGGGCGAGGGATCAGAACTGTGACAGCTCAAAATGAGAAAGAGCATCTGTGATGTTATTGGATTTTATTTTTTGTTACATTTGTACCCTGCGCTTTCCCACTCATGGCAGGCTCAATGCGGCTTACATATTGTATACAGGTACATATTTGTACCTGGGGCAATGGAGGGTTAAGTGACTTGCCCAGAGTCACAAGGAGCTGCCTGTGCCTGAAGTGGGAATCAAACTCAGTTTCTCAGTTCCCCAGTACCAAGGTCCACCACCCTAACCACTAGGCCACTCCTCCACTCCACTAACTGGTACATGGTTCATTCTGATAACAACGTTATGGCATAGACTCTACAGTACAGTTTCTCTGAGGAGGTTAATTGTAAGCAATGTATTGGAGGGTAACCTGTTAAGGGCCTCCAACCACAGTCACGTTATCTGAATGAATAATTAATGCCTTGTTTGCTCATCATTACCCCCAAATATGGAATGTTACCATTATAGGGAACAATTCCAAAAATGTGATGTCCCTCATAGTGTCAACTAGCACTCATGACTGGGTCAGCGGGCTGCGCCCCAGGTACCCTGAAAGTATATTCCAAATCCCTCTATCCCTGCTGCACCCGTGAATAGCTCTAGGGACTCAACCTACATTCTGGGATCCTGTCAGAAAGCCAGTCCATTGAAAGTTGTAAGAAACTTATTCAAAGATAACAGGTCGTCTTTTAAGGGTCTGGAAACCCTTATGTAATGGTGGGCCTTGGATACTCCTAGCAAATATTCATCCCAAGGGAATGACTCTAGTTGCAAAACATGGTAGGCCCAATAACTACTACTAATGACTTCTATAGTACATTATATGCAGGTACTTTGTCCCTAGAGGGATCACAATCATCTAAGTTTTTGTACCTGAAACAATCGAGGGCTAAGTGACTTGCCCATGGTCACAAGGATCTGCAGTGGTAATTGAACCCAGGTTACCAGGCACGAAGCACACTGCATTAACCATTTGGCCACTCCTTGAACTGCTGTAGTGTGGCTTTTTTGGCCTGTGACTTTCCTCTACTGGCACCTTCAGTCTGCGAATCTTATCCTGGGGGAGTCTGGAACGTTGAGAGGAAACATCTAATTTGATACCCAGAAATATCAACACACTACAAGGACCAGTGGAATACCAAATTCATTGGCTACTCATATGAAGGTCTGTAACATGCCTGACAGTCTTGTGCATCTCTGCCAATGAGCAGAAAATCATCCAGGTATTGCACAAGCTTCCCTGCAGTGGCAAATTGTTCGACCACCCAGTGCAGAAATGAACTAAACTGTTCAAAATAGATGCATGATATTGAGCAGCCCATAGGTATGCACTTGTCAAAATAAAAGGTGTTGTCCAATTTGAAACCTAACAAACAAAATGATTCTGTGTGGACAGGTAGAAGACAGAAAGCGGACTCTATATCTGCCTTTGCTAGCACTGCTTGTGCACCCTGTGTCTTTATGATCTGGATAGCCTGGTCTAAAGATGCAAAATGTGCTGCACAAAGCTGGAGGTCTATGAAATTGTTCAAAGACTCACAGATGGGGGTAGGATAAATTATGAATGTCTGCATTTCCCTGGTTCTTTTTTGGATATAACACCAATCAGGGAAATTATCGTGTTTTCAAGTGGTGGGGCCTGAAAAGGGCCCCCCACTGTACCCAGGGAAAGTTCTTTGCCTATCTGTTCCAGAGCTACTGTGTGATGCACTCTAACCGAGGATGAGTTACTGGGATGTGCTACGGTCTGTCGCTGTGGCCCTGTATAAGGGGTGTAGTAACCAACTGACAAATCTGTCCATATAGCTGCTGCCTTCTGTTAATCCGAGTACACTTCAACCATGGGCACGTGGCCTCAGTATTGATGGGTGACAGTACTAGTGACATCAGGGTTATGGGCTTGCTGTTAACCATGTGGTCACCTATCGCGCTGCACTCTGCATTGGGTGGCTGGATGCAATGCTCCACATGTGGCACAGACATGCTGAAATTTGTATGGGTTCCAGATGCACTGCTGTTAAATTGTCTGCATATCCTTTTTCCTGGCTGAGTGCTATGCTTCCTTGATCTCCTGCCTGAAATGGATTATATAGCCTGTATGCCTGAAAGAGTCTAAGCAATGGCATTTCCACTTGACTCCAGGTTCTACTACTACTACTTATCATTTCTATAGCACTACAAGGCATACGCAGCGCTGTACACCATACACAAAAAGACAGTCCCTGCTCAAAGAGCTTACAATCTAGATAAGACAGGTAAACAGACAGAACAATAAGGATAAGGGAATAAAGAGGTGAGGTTGAAGGACAGGGCAAGTGAGTAGTGGTTAGGAGTCAAAAGCAGTGGTAAAGAGGTGGGCTTTAAGTTTGGACTTGAAAACGGCCAAAGACGGGGCTAGACGTACAGGCTCGGGTAGTCTATTCCAGGCGTGAGGTGCAGCAAGATAAAAGGAACGGAGTCTGGAATTAGCAGTAGAGGAGAATGGGACAGATAAGAGAGATTTATCTACAGAACAAAGTATCCGAGAGGGGGTGTAGAGAGAGACAAGAGTGGAGAGGTACTGGGGAGCGGCAGAGTGAATGCACTGTCAGGTTGATGTGCAATGACATTTCATCTAGCCATAGCTCCACAACCCTGTGTCTCCATGATATGGCTGGATCGTCCACCATATGTTTTCAGAATTTGGTGTCATAGTTGTGCCAGGCCCAACCACTGCAGTGCTTGTGCACTCTTATAATAGTATCCATGTATTTAATAAGGTAGGGGCTTATTTCCAGTTTCTTCTCCACTATGACACTCATAAAGATATGGAACGCTGAAATCCAGTTATTAATAGATTTAAATATTTTTGGCTTCCTCTCACTTTCAAATGAGCAAAGTAATCTGTCCCAGATATCTTTATTGTCCTCTTCCTGGTCCTGAAGGAGCAGCAAGAAAATATCTATGAATTCCCTGCACCAAAGTTTCTCTTTCATGCTTTTGGAGACCCCTCTCACGAGGGTAGTTACCCCGCACAATACATCATCGCTAGGTTCTACCATGATTTCCCTTCCCACCACTAGTGTTTAAGTTATATCCGCCCTGATCCCCACTTGGGACAAAATGGCCATGTTGTCCATCTGCTGCGGCACCTCAATGGCCAAGGCTGGTGATATGGTGTCAGCTAACCTTTTTTAAGTTTCATACAGGGTTATAGCGTTTCTAATTAAATCTGCCAAAGACATGTCCTCAGCGCCTTGTGGCCATTCCACTGACAGTGGTGCAGTCAAAGAGTTAGAAGGTGACTTATCCCCTGTCTACCCACCCCAGGCACCATCTGCTGTGGCTGTGGCTCACGACCATTGCACACAATGGTCTGGTAGCACTGGGAATTAAAGGGCTGTCATCCTTTGCCTGTAGACGCTATGTGATGGTAGCCATACCATGATACTCAATTTGTTTCCTAAGCTCTGCCATAAGGACATGGGTACATGCGCAAGGGCATGACTTTGTCCCCGTAGTCATTTTTCCTTGACACAGTGCTTTCATCTTGGAGTTTCCATCCGTTGCCTTATTTCTTGTCACTGCTCCTGTTGTCTTTTCTGCTGCTTTTCCTTTTGTGTATCAAGGAGGCCTTTCTTAGACTGGGGAAACACTGATATGTGACATAACACAGGTCTATTGCATAGAACCCAGTTCAGCAGCAAAGGTTTCTAGCCTTGGCATTTTGTAAAGAGATGAGACCCCCTCCCCCAAGCAACCACACTTCTCAAGTATATAAGCATGCCTATAAGGACCCAATCTCTGCCTGCTTTGAACCTTACATTTATCTAGATGGGGATTTTGTTTCCCTTTTATTATTATTATTATTATTATCATCATCATAATTATTTTTTATTTATTTATTGTTTATATGGGCTCCCATTGGCACCTCTAGCATGTGGAAATGGCTGCCTGTCTGCCCCCAGTCATCATGGCAGCTCCGAGCAAAATTAGTGATCATCCTTCTTCCTTATATCCCATTTCTTGCCTTGAGTATCCTCACAGCAGTCTTGCCCAATAATGGATCACCCATCCTGCCAATGGAGATCTGCCTCCCACTTGTGGGATGGAAAACAATGAAGCAGATCAGTGGAAAATGTAAACAAACTTTATTAATAAAATAGCATATAGAGAGGGGCATAATCGAAAGGAAACGCCTATCTCCATGGGCGTTTATCTCCGAGAACAGGTCCGTGAAGGGGCGGACCAAACTGTATTTTTGAAAAACATGGACGTTTATCTTTTTTTGAGCTGGGCGTTTTTGTTTTTCAGCGATAATGAAAAATGAAAGCGCCCACTTCAAAAACGATTAAATCCAAGGCATTTGTTCGTGGGAGGGGCCAGGATTCGTAGTGCACTGGTCCCCCTCACATGCCAGGACACCAACCGGGCATCCTAGGGGGCACTTAAAAAAAAAAAAAAAAAAAAGGTAAAACAGCTCCCAGGTGCATAGCACCCTTCCCTTGTGTGTTGAGCCCCCCAAATCCCCCTCAAAACCCACTGCCCACAAGTCTACACCATTACTGTAGCCCTAAGGGGTGAAGGGGGGGCACCTACATGTGGGTACAGTGGGTTTGGGGGGGCGGTTTGGAGGGCTCCCATTTACCAGCACAAGTGTAACAGGTAGGGGGGGATGGGCCTGGGTCCACCTGCCTGAAGTCCACTGCACCCCCTAATAACTACTCCAGTGACCTGCATACTGCTGCCAGGGAGGTGGGTATGACATTTGAGGGTGAAAATAAAAAGTTGTGAAACGGCATATTTTGTGGTGGGAGGGGGTTTGTGACCACTGGGGTAGTCATGGGAGGTCATCCCTGACTCCCTCCAGTGGTCATCTGGTCATTTAGGACACTTTTTGGGGCCCTATTCGTGGAAAAACAGGGCCCAGGAAAAGTGCCATAAATTCTCGCTATAAACGCATATTTTTTTTTCCATTATCGGCAAAAGGTGCCCATCTCTGATCGGCCGATAACCACGCCCCAGTTCCGCCTTCACCACGCCTCCGACACGCCCCCCCCGCCAACTTAGTCCGCATCCGCGACGGAGTGCAGTTGAAAACGTCCAAATTTGGCTTTCGATTATACCGCTTTATTCTTTTCTGTGAGATAAACGTCTATCTCCCGATTTGGGTCGCAATATAGGCGTTTTTCTCTTTCGATTATAAGCTGGAGAGTATACTGCCCGACACAGGCCAGAAGGCTGCTGTGCCATATGCAAATCCTTTATCTCGCGGTGTACTGGCACATGCTCGAGGCAAGGTGGGGGGGGGGCTGCACCCCACAAAGAAGAAAGAAAGGCACCCTGGTCACTGCCCTACTTTGATGCTCAGTCAGCTTTTTTCCAGCCCTTGGAGCAACGGCTCGTGGCAGCAGAGGATGGAAGTGTGGGGATGAGGGATTTAGATATTAGGAACTGGGCAACAATACTAGGAAAAGGGGAGACTGTTCTGAAAGGATGGATTCCACCTTGACAGGGATGTAACCAGGCTGCTGGAGCTAACTTTAAAAAAGGAGATAGAGCAGCTTTTAAACTAGAATGGGGGTGAGGGGAAAGCTGGCAGTCACCCAGGAGAGCATGGTTCAATGTGGAGTTTCCTTGAAGGATACTATTAAAACAGGACATTTAGGAAATACCGGTAGAGAGGTTTCAACAATGCAGAGAGCAAGCCAGGTTTGTTTAAGGAGAGAGCAGGATAAAGGATGCCTATTATCCCCATCAACTTCTAAGCAGCTTGCAGATGCAAGGATAAAACACAAATTGAAGTGCCTGTATACAAATTCTAGAAGCCTAAAAAATAAGATGGGAGAGTTAGGGTATATAGCACTAAAGGACAGATGATCAAAAGCCCTGTGCTGTTCCAAACAACGCTCTAAAAATAGCGCTGAAACAGTGGGGAGCTTTACCGCACCTATGATCAGAGATAATTGCATGCAAATTTAAGCATGTGCTTTTCTCTGATCATGGGGTAGAAGTGCAGTAGGATTGTACCTGAGCATGTGCTTGGGCACAATCCTCCTGCACCTGTTTGACAGGTCTGGGCTGTCAAAAGCCCAGACCTGTCAAACACAGAGGCTGGAGGTCCATGGGACCACCAGACCCCAACTACCCCTGCCCTGAGCCAGGTGAAATGGGGGCTGGAGGTCTAGTGGACCTCCGGTCCCCCCAACCCCCCCCCCCCAACATAGGTTCAGGGGGAGCTGGAGATTTGGTGGGTCTACAGCCCCCCCTAACCCCCCCCCCCCCCAGCATTCCTGAGAAGTCCCTGTCTGATCTGCTATTTTTAAAATTGCATAGAATCCCCAAAAGTAACAAGATTCCATGCTACTTACCACCAGAGATAAGCAGTGTGTTTCCCCAGGTTTACTTTCACAGTTTCTGGTTTTTATCTTCAAAACTTTGTTCAAGCCTTTTTAAAACACAGTTACGTTAATTCTTTTTACATTCTCTGACAACAAATTCCAGAGATTAACTATGCTTTTGGGACTAAATGTTATAACTGGCACCTAAAATATCAGTGCCAAAAAATAGCGCTTAGCGCTATTCGATAAACAGTGCTTAAAGTTAGGCACCATTTAAAGAATAGTGCTTAGCACCAAGAACTATGACTACATTTAGGCATGACCATTTATACCAACAAAACCTTGGTGTAAATCTCCAAGCCTAAATTAAAGGAATGGCCTGATCCCTGCATGGCCCTTCCATGGTCACACCCCTTTTTGATCTTGGTGCCTAAATTTAGACATATAATTTCTAATGGAAGCCAATTAGCACAGATAATTGATTGTTAGTGCCCAACTATCTGTGCTAATTGACTTCTTATTCAGTTAAATTGCAGACATAAATTGGGCTCATACCCAAATTTGTGCGTGCAATTTTTAGTGACTTTTATAGAATTCAGGGGTTAATGTAAAATGTTTTCTCCAATTTTGTTAATGTACTGCTGTGTGACTTCATGACATGTCTCCTAGTCTTTGTACTTTGTGATAAACAATCAATTTGTGTTTGTGCCACTCCACTCAGGATTTTATAGATCTCTGTTAAATCTCCTCTCACCCATCTGTTCTCCAAGCTGAAGAGTCCTGACTTCTTTAGCGTTTCCTCACAGGAGAGTTGTTCCATCCCCTTAATCATTTTGGTTGCCCTTTTCTGTACTTTTTCTAATTTTCCTATATTATGTTTGAGATGCAGCAAACAAAATTGCAAACAATACCCAAGGTACAGTTGTTTTTATCCATGTTTATTTATGCCTTCAAAAATAATATTAAACAAAAAACTAAACTTCCAAGAATGCTGTGAAATACAAACAATAAAGTTCACTCCCCACTATAGGCAGCAGTGCACAACATCCATGTAATAAAATTAATGAACCGCAGAACTCAAAGTTAAATTGAAGTATATTAACTGCTAAATGCACTTCTTACTTCAATCACTGGTCCATTAAAATGGTTTATCATGCCCATATTTTTTCAAAAATATTTTCTCTATGCACATAAAATTGATTCATCCAACTCATGTAACTACATTTCTCCAAATCACAGTGCTCCTAAAATATGTTGACTTTAACATGAAATTCTTTCATCCATCCATCTCGAGTTTCATTGGTACACAACTGCATCAGGGACTCCCAACATCTCAGGTGACTCACATCCTTTCAACAGTTCAGTTGACACAGTTCCATCCACTGTCTCAGTCAGCACAGATTTAAAAGGCGTTGGCAATCTGGAAATGGTTCTGTCCAGCAACCAGCATTCATAGTCACTGAATTTGTGTTGACTGAGTCCCATTTGTTTTACATTTGTATTTTAATTGTATGTGTTTACACTTTATGGAGTGGAGGAGTAGCCTAGTGGTTAGTGCTGTGGACTCTGATCCTGGGGAAGAGGCTTCAATTCCCACTGCAGCTCTTTGTGACTCTGGGCAAGTCACTTAACCCTCCATTGTCCCAGGTACAAATAAGTACCTCTATATAATAAGTAAACCACTTTGAATGTAGTTGGAAAAACCACAGAAAGGCAGTATATAAGTCCCATTCCCTTTAATTATTGTCTGATTTGTTTTTATTATGTTGTACACTGGCTAGAACGTTATAAAAGGTGTGGTAAAATAATTGTATGGGGTTAATATTTAAAACAATTTCAAGACATTTTGAGGGATTAGAAAAATGCATCAGTACTGAATGTTACCTTCTGGTGGAACTCTATATGTTTGATATATAGGTATGAGGCGATAACAGCAAAACAAGTTGGTCACTTTGACGCCTTCTCTACCATTTGTGCTCCTCTTCGGTGTCATATGGGGTTACTGGACTAATTTAGGTGGATAACTTTGTGTTGATTTGTGAATAAATTGAAATTAATAAAATTGTGACCTTAAAAAAAAAACAATTTAACTGAGCAGGAGAGACTCCTGTCAGATTAAATCACAATGGCCAAAATGCCTGGTGAAGAGGGAGGGAGAGGGAGGACGGAAGGGAGAGAAGGGGAAGGAGGGGAGGGAAGGGGAGAGGAGAGGAGGGGGGGGGACTGGGAAAAACAATGGTGACAAGTGTATATTGATGAATCATTTATAGAAATTTTGGAACTTCTGTAGGTTAAAGTTGTAAAGACAACGGTTGTATTTTAGGTCAAAGTTGTCATTAATAAAAATTATATATATATATATGATTTTTATTGTGATTTTATATATATATATATATATATATATATATATATATATATATATATATATATATATATATATATAAAATCACAATGGCCAGCCCTAGAGCAGATATTCAACAGAAGTCAGATGGTGTACATACATTAGGAATGTTCGAGGTAAATTTCCTAGGACAATTTTCAGTCCTACAGCTTAGCTTGCAAGCCCTTCATCACCTGATAGCTGTAAGGAAATTTATGAAAGGAAATTCTCTATGGTGTTTCCCACTTGAAAATTGCAGTTGGACAGGTGCTGGCTAGAGAAGTTTTTCTGCACATACTTCGCAGGTACAAACTATGTAGGGAAAAGCAGAGGGAAATAGGTATGGGGATTTCATAATGAACTTCCTGTGTGTACTTTTGCTGTCCTGCCCTAATTCCATCCATTTTCCCCACTGGGAAGGTGTGAGCATTGTCAACGGCACAGGGCCGCCGAGAAGGGGGGGCAGGGGGGACAAAATTCCCCGGGCCTGGGCCACCAAGGGGGGCCCGGTGTCGCAGTCCCCTCCACCCGCCCCCCTCCATCCACCACCAGGCTGGGCCCCCCTGAATTCAAATCATAGCACCTCACCTCGACCTTGCTCCGTGTGAAAGAAGCGCAGCAGCAAAAGTCTGCAGATCGCCTCCCTTCGGGCCTTCCCTCCCTGTGTCCCGCCCCGAGGGTGGGACATAGGGAGGGAAGGCCCGAAGAGAGGCGATCTGCTGACTGCCGCTGCTGCGCTTCCGCGCTTCTTTCACACAGAGCGAGGTCGAGGTGAGGCGCTATGATTTGAATTCAGGGGGGCCCGGCCCAGTGGTGGACGGAGGGGGCCGGCGATGACGATGACCTCGGGGGGGGGGGGCGGCAGGGGGGCCCGGGGGCGGCCTTGCCCTGGGCCCGGCCCAGTCTCTCGGCGGCCCTGCAACAGCATGCATACTTTTCCAAATGTAGAGTTACAGAGTAATTTTCAATGGGGAGTACAGATATAGGGGCCCTTTTACATAGTGGCAGTAGGGCTACTGCGCGGGTAGCGCATGGCAAAACAGCACTACTACCAGGCACGCCCAGGCACCCTGTGGTAGTTCTGAGTTTGCTGTGTGCCGTTTCCTGCACTAGAAAATACATTTTATTTTCTAGCAAGGGGGCGGGGACTAGACGTTCCCGGCAGTAATCGGGTTGCACGAGCACATTGCCATGCGCTGCCTGATTACTGCATGAGTAGCGCATGAGCCCTTCCTACCTACTAAATAGGAGGTGGTATGGACTCAGACATAATGGCCATGCACTAATTTGGAAATTAGTGTGTAGCCATTAATGGCAGAAATAAAAATTCTGCCATTTTAGAGCCATGTTAAAAAAAGTGACCAGAGCGCGCAGGAAACCCACACATTAAAGCCTACTGCCAGCCACTTTTTAGTGCAGCTTAGTAAAAGGACCCCATAGAGTGGATCTAAATGAGGAATCAGTGCCTTCCCCTCAAAGTTTTCCATCACCACTTTGTCTTCCCTATCCCTTGCCACTTCACCAATTAAGTAGGCAACTCAACCTATGAAGAGAGAGAGAGAGAGAGAGAGAGAGAATACATTCCATCACGTTTACCAGTGGAAATCCCTTTGCAAACTGCCCACCTTTGATGGCACCAGAAACAATGCTGTAAGTATCATCCTTCAAAAAACATAAACAATTAAAACTACAAAATCTTTTTATGAACACCCTGTATATATGTATTCAAAGAGATGGGAGGATTCATCAGCAGAAGATCTGCAATTTCAAACTCTTATTTCAAGGACTAGGGCAAATTATAGGAACTGATCTCTGTAATGATAGCATTTATGGAGACTGACTGTTTTCACAGCTTTACAGATCAAAGCTCCTCTGCAAAACTGTTTTATTACCAAGGTTATAAATCTGACCTCCTTTCATTTTATTAACATGAACATTGCCATCAATTGAAATTCATTATGAACTAATAGTTTTACAGGAATGTTAATGGTTTGATAATGTGTCCTTTAAATGAGTACTGAAAGCCATTAAAAGACTATTAATTGCCATTCTTGACTAGTATAGTTATTTAAGGATTTTCTGAGGACATTTCAGTTCATTTTGAACTTTAGTGACTATGACTTCGAAAAAAAAAATCCACAGACATATTGGGAGCAGGTTTTGATGTAAGTGCACAAATCTCATTACAACTCTGGTACAGCTGAAATGCAGATCAGCTTCATCATCTGTGCCAATATAGAAAACAGCCAGTCTAATATTTTATAAATAAAATATGTATATATCTTGCAACTCTACACCAGTCATCCTCCTTCCACATCCTCAGAAATGCCTTTGCATATAGCATGTAAAATATGTATTTTGCATTGGCAATGTGTATTTTATGCATGTATATCCTGGACATTTTTCTGCTCATAGAACTCTATTGTTCTGCCAGGGTATTAATAACAAACATAGCACAAATTCTTACAATTTTTGATCCATCATTTTATAACTTGGTGTTCGTTTTATAAGCTTTTTTTTTTGTGTAGAAGTTGTAAAATGAGCAGTTAAAAAGTTAAGAATTGTTATTATGTCTGTTCTCAATTAATATCATGGCAGAATAATGCAGCCTTATGATACACTACATATTATGGCTCATATGAATATGTCAAAATTAAATCAATATGATATGCTATGGCATTTGAAAAATTTTTCCATTTGCATAAATCAAAGTAATGCTTGGATCTGGATATGCTCCCACAAAGTAGGCAAGATGAGTCTGGCTCACAATTTCTGGGGTACTTCAAAGGAACTCTAGCTATTGCAGAAAGTGGTGCTGGCTTAGTAGACACATTCTTCTCTCAGTCAACATGCAACCAATATCTGTTCATGGTAGAAGAGGGCACTATGCTGCTTTCTTTTGGATAAAACATTCGTTCATGAGTGTTGGTTGATAGGCAATAGGGTGGAGAAGGAGTAAGTTTGGAGATGGGAAGGACCACATTTGTAAATGGTTGAGTGTGATGGGAAGGCTTGGATTTGTCTTTCTTTGGAGACCAAGGGTCCTTTTACTAAGGTGCACCGAAAAGTGGCCTGCGTGGGTGTAGACGCATGTATTGGAAATTCTTAGGTCCATTTTTCAGCGCACCTGCAAAAAAGACCTCGTTTCTTTTGGGCGAAAATGGACGTGTGGCAAAATAAAAATTGGTGTGCATCCATTTTGGGCCTGAGACCTTACTGTCACCCATTGACCTAGCGGTAAGGTCTCACGCATTAACCGAGCAATAATTGTCTACACACGTAGAATGCCAATTACTGCCCGGTTAACGCAGCACACTGGAAAATAATATATATTTTCCAATGCGCTAGTGATTTCACGTAAAAAATGAAATTACCACCCGGGCCACGTGGTAGCCGAGCACTAGTTCAAAATTCACGCACGTAGGATGCGCAATAGGCACCTACGTGGCTTAGTAAAAGGGCCCCTAAGTTGTGAAAGCATGGTTTGAATGGGTTTGTTTTAAGCTGGTTTAATTGGTTGTAAATTTGTTATACACTGCAGACAGAGAACAGCAATAAATAAAATTCTGTCAGAGGAGAGAAAGGTCAGTAATGAAAGAGCTGTGGGATCAGGCCCAGGGATGATTCTGTTCAATAATTTTGTGAGCAATATTGCCAAAGTATTAGAAATAAAAGTTTGCTTTTTTTTTTGCTGATGTCAAAAAGATCTACAACAAAGTAGAAATTCCAAAAGAAGTAAGACAGCATGAGAATCAATTTACACAAACTGGAAGACTGGTCAAATGCTTGGCAGTTACATTTTAATGCAAATAAATTCAGAATATTGCATTTCAAAAATCTAAAAGAGCTGTATATGATAGGATGAGCGATGCTCATCATCTCAATGCATTGAAACAGCATGATGTGCAAGAGACTTTAAGAACTAAGAACATAAGAATATAAGTGTTCCCATTCTAGGACAGACCAAAGGTTCATCAAGCCCAGCATCCTGTTTCGAACAGTGGCCAATCCAGGTCACAAGTACCTGGCAAGATCCCAAAACAGTACAATACATTTTATGCTGCTTATCCTAGAAATAAAAAACAAAAAAACTTAATGGCTTGACTAACTCCTAATGAAATCTAGGCTACTAAAATATACTTGCAGGAGAAAATCATTCAAAGTATTCGCAATTGGCAACCAGGTGGAGTCTCATATCTTTTGCACGAATATTCACATCACTCCCTTGGTGACTCTATTACCGTGCATAGGTTTTAATCATCGACTGAAACCACCTCCACCCTAGTGTTATGATGCCTTAAACATAACGTACCAAAAATGCAAACTTATGTGAATATATATAAAAATGTACAAAGGACACTTAGCTTGCGGAGCAATTAAACTCCCTTATTCAGAATAAGGGAGTTTAATTGCTCCGCAAGCTAAGTGTCCTTTGTACATTTTTATATATATTCACATAAGTTTGCATTTTTGGTACGTTATGTTTAAGGCATCATAACACTAGGGTGGAGGTGGTTTCAGTTGATGATTAAAACCTATGCACGGTAATAGAGTCACCAAGGGAGTGATGTGAATATTCGTGCAAAAGATATGAGACTCCACCTGGTTGCCAATTGCGAATACTTTGAATGATTTTCTCCTGCAAGTATATTTTAGTATCCTAGAAATAAGCAGTGGATTTTCCCCAAGTCCATCTTAATAATGGCTTATGGATTTTTCTTCTAGGAAGTTATCCAAAACTTTTTAAACCCCACTAATCTAACTGCTTTTACTACAATCTCTGACAATGAATTCCAGAGTCTAATTACACATTGAGTGAAGAAATATATTCTCTGATTTGTTTTAAATTTACTACTTTGTAGCTTCATTGCGTGCTCCCTAGTCCTAGTATTTTTGGAAAGAGTAAACAAGTGATTCACATCTACCCATTCCACTCCACTTATTATTTTATAGACATCTATAATGACTCCCCTCAGCTATCTTTTTCTCTAAGCTGAAGAGTCCTAGCCACTTCATCCTTTCCTCATAGGGAAATCTTCCCATCCCCATTATCATTTTTGTTGCCTTTCTCTATACCTTTTCTAATCCCACTATATCTTTTTTGAGATACAGTGACCAGAATTGCACACAGTATTCAAGGTGCAGTCACCACCATGGAGTGATACAAAGGTATTATAATGTCCTCATTTTTGTTTTCCATTCCTTTCCTAATAATACCTAACATTCTATTTGCTTTCTTGGCCGCCGTTGCACACTGAATCAAAACAACCAATCATATTTGTTTGGCATTGTGAGAGTAATCACCACTAGATGTGGTAGAAATAAAAACATGTATGAAAAACAGTTTAACACTCTGGAATAATACAATCACATCTCCTATTTAGCTGACTGGAGCTCAAAACTTCCTCTAAATATATACTGATAAACTAAAACATGTGTATCTGATAATGACAAAATGATTTCTTTACAAGAATAGAATATAAACTAAAATGAAAACAGAAATAACTAGAATGCAAATATCATGTCTAAGTGTTTAGAATGTGACAGAACAAAAGATTGGAATAAAAGTTTTTTTTAAAGCAAGAATGAATACTACACAGGTAGCAATTGGACCAAACACACACTCCTTGGCAAAAGGCCAGCTGTTTCTCCTGATAGGATAGTGATTACAAATCTTTACTTAAACAAACTGAATAGGTGATATAAGTCTCTTCCTTCTCGAGGACAACAGGAACAGCAGCTGTTTGCCTTGTTGCAGGCAGTACTCACGTGACCTTCAGCTGCTGCTGGAGATCTGACACTCTGAAGTGTTCCAATGGTAATCAGATCAAGTCTGAAATGAAGTTGTAAAAGTTGATAGTGGGTATGGCCAGTGGATTGGTTATCTCTTGCCACAGAAGATGCCCTTTTATATCATTTTGATATCAGCAATGTTTCTAATTATTTGATAACATTGTGATAGGTGATTGGCTCATGCCTTTTTTATTTTGGCTTAACAAACCACAGGAATGTCTTTTGACATCATTATGGAGGTTTTCACCAAATTCTGGGCTCAAGGGAGACTGGGTTGACATGACCAAGCATTCTAGACATGGTTGCCATATTCATTCTTGCTTACATCAGCCAGATTGCCATCTTGACATCTCTAACAGGGTCACAAGTTCCTTTTTTCAGAAATGCATGTCTGAGCAAAAGTCTTTCCTTTATTATAACAGAGCACTATATATTCTGTGATTGGGATAAGCTTTAGCACAGGTGTGGTATAATTAAGCTCTGTAATATACTGGTTATATTATAGTTGGGGCTTTTACCCCCTACAGCAAGATCTTTAGAAATAATTCACATCAGGCTAGATTCTATATATGGCACCTGAAAAATCTGCACAGTAAAAAAATATGCCTAGGTGTATTCTCTAAAGTATACCAAAATTTAATAGAATCAGCTAAAATTTCCGTGCGATATTTAGAATACACAGAGTGTCTCTACATGTGACCAAATTTGGTCATGTCCATTCAGACCATGTTTTACTTGGCCTAAATCCCGAAGCCTAAATTATACGCAGTGAGCGTGTTCTATAATAATGTGCATAGATTTTCAAAATGTCCATGACCTGCCCATTCAATGCCTACAACCACACCACCTTTTCAACTATATGACTTGGAATTTACACACATCATGTTACAGAATGCCTCAAAGGTCACCACTATCACCGATCCTTTTCAACCTGATGATGACCCCATTAGCCAAGTCTTTATCCACCCAGGGCCTCAACCCATTCATCTATGCAGACGACGTTACAATTTACATCCCCTTCAAACATGATCATATTAATTGCACTGCTGCAGCAATGCCAATGTTACATGCCCATAGTTAAGTCTATGGGCTTTTTTCACTTAAGTTTCTGTCAGAAATTTCACCAGGAACACAGGCCCAAGTCTCTTAGGGGTCCCCTTACTAAGGTGCACCAAAAAATAGCTTGCGCTGGTGTAGGTGCATGTTTTGGATGCGCGCAGATACATTTTTCAGCGCACCTGTAAACAAAATCCATTTTAAAAATTTTGGCCGAAAATGGACGTGCGGCAAAATGAAAATTGGAGCGTGTCCATTTTGGGTCTGAGACCTTACTGTCACCCATTGACTTAGCAGTAAGGTCTCACGCGTTAACCGGGCAGTAATGGTCTGCGCACATAGAATGCCTTTCACCGCCTGGTTAGCGCCGTGCGCTGGAAAACAAAAATTATTTTCCAGCACGCATAGTGGATGCACATAAAAAATGAAATTACCACCCGGGCCATGCGGTAACCGGGCGGTAATTCCAAACTGATGCATGTTGGGCACATGTAGGCGCCTACTCGGCTTAGTAAAAGGGCCCCTCAGTATGCTTGTCTGATATTGCTGCCTGGATGACCCTCCACCATCTGAAACTGATCATGGTCAAGACTGAGCTTCTTATCTTTCCCTCTAAACCCACCTTTCCCCATTCACTATCTCTGTGGATGAGATTATTATCCTTTCTGTCTTCTCAGCTCATAACCTTGGGATCATCTTTGATTCATCTTTCTGCTTACTTATCCAGCAGATTGCTAAAACCTGCCATTTCTTTCTCTATAACATTACCAAAATCCATCCCTTCCTTTCTGAGGGGCCCGTTTACTAAGCCGCATAAGCTTCTGTGCGTGCCCAAAGGGACGCCAAAATGGAGTTACCGCACGAATACCACGTGGCTCTTGTGGTAATTTCATTTTTGGTGCGCATCCGATATGCATGGCCGAAAAATAATTTTTATTTTCTGCCGCACGTACCAGTCACACGTCAAGTGGCATTTGGCGCATGTAGGTCACTACCGTCCAGTTAATACATGAGACTTTACCAATAGGTCAGTGGTTGGTGGTAAAGGCTCAGACCCAAAATGGATGCGTGGCAATTTTCATTTTGCCGCAAGTCCATTTTCAGCAAAAATTTTAAAAAGGCATTTTTTACAGGTGCACTGAAAAATGATTCTGCGCGTGCCCAAAACACGCGTCTACACTACCGCAGGCTATTTTTCAGCACGCCTTTGTGAAAAGGCCCCTGAATACACTACTAAAACTTTTATCCACATGCTTATCACTGCCTACTTGGACTCCTGCAATCTGCTTCTCACAGGTCTCCCACTAAACCATTTGTTTCTTCATCAATCTGTTCAAAATTCTGCTGCATGATTTACTTCTGCCAGTGTCACTACACTCACATAGCCCTTCTTCGGATTTAGCATATATTAACAATTGCTGTATGCTAAACGTCATGCAGCCCATTGTATACTAACATAGTAACATAGTAACATAGTAGATGACGGCAGAAAAAGACCTGCATGGTCCATCCAGTCTGCCCAACGAAAAACCTATAAGTGTATACCTTACCTTGAATTTGTACCTGTCCTTTTCAGGGCACAGACCATATAAGTCTGCCCAGCAGTATTTCCCGCCTCCCAACCAACAGTCCCGCCTCCCATCACCGGCTCTGGTACAGACCGTATAAGTCTGCCCTCCCCTATCCTCGCCTCCCAACCACCACCCCCTCTTCCCCCCAACTGCTCCGCCACCCAATTTCAGCTAAGCTTCTGAGGATCCATTCCTTCTGCACAGGATTCCTCTATGCATATCCCACGCATGTTTGAACTCCGTTACCGTTTTCATCTCCACCACCTCCCGCGGTAGGGCATTCCAAGCGTCCACCACCCTCTCCGTGAAGAAATACTTCCTGACATCTTTCCTGAGTCTGCCCCCCTTCAATCTCATTTCATGTCCTCTCGTTCTACCGCCTTCCCATCTCCGGAAAAGATTCGTTTGCGGATTAATACCTTTCAAATATTTGAACGTCTGTATCATATCACCCCTGTTCCTCCTTTCCTCCAGGGTGTACATGTTCAGGTCAGCAAGCCTCTCTTCATACGTCTTGGAACGTAAATCCCATACCATCCTCGTAGCTTTTCTTTGCACCGCTTCCATTTTTTTAACATCCTTCGCAAGATGCGGCCTCCAAAACTGAACACAATACTCCAGGTGGGGCCTCACCAACGTCTTATACAGGGGCATTAAAACCTCCTTTCTTCTGCTGGTCACTCCTCTCTCTATACAGCCTAGCAATCTTCTAGCTACTGCCACTGCCTTGTCGCACTGTTTCGTCGCCTTCAGGTCCTCAGATACTATCACCCCAAGATCCCTCTCCCCGTCCGTGCCTATCAGACTCTCCCCGCCTAACACATACGTCTCCCTTGGATTTCTACTCCCCAAGTGCATCACTTTGCATTTCTTCGCATTGAATTTTAATTGCCAAAGGTTAGACCATTCTTCTAGCTTCTTCAGATCTTTTTTCATGTTTTCCACACCCTCCGGGGTGTCCACTCTGTTGGAAATCTTGGTGTCATCGGCAAAAAGGCAAACCTTACCTTGTAACCCCTCGGCAATGTCACTCACAAATATATTGAACAGAATCGGCCCCAGCACCGATCCCTGAGGCACTCCACTACTCACCTTTCCCTCCTCCGAGCGAACTCCATTCACCACCACCCTCTGGCGTCTGTCCGTCAACCAGTTCCTAATCCAGTTCACCACTTCGGGTCCTATCTTCAGGCCGTCTAGTTTATTTAAGAGCCTCCTGTGGGGAACCGTGTCAAAAGCCTTGCTGAAATCTAAGTAGATGACGTCCATAGCACGTCCTTGATTTAATTCTCCCGTCACCCAGTCAAAGAATTCAATGAGATTCGTTTGGCACGATTTCCCTTTGGTGAAACCATGTTGTCTCGGATCTTGCAACTTATTGGCTTCCAGGAAATTCACTATCCTTTCCTTCAGCATGGCTTCCATTACTTTTCCAATAACCGAAGTGAGGCTTACCGGCCTGTAGTTTCCAGCTTCTTCCCTATCCCCACTTTTGTGAAGAGGGACCACCTCCGCCGTTCTCCAATCCCTCGGAACCTCTCCCGTCTCCAAGGATTTATTAAACAAGTCTTTAAGAGGACCCGCCAGAACCTCTCTGAGCTCCCTCAGTATTCTGGGGTGGATCCCGTCCGGCCCCATGGCTTTGTCCACCTTCAGCTTTCCAAGTTGTTGATACACACTCTCTTCCGTGAACGGCGCTCTATCCACCTCATTCTCAGGTGTACTTTTGCTAGTCCCTCTCGGTCCTTCCCCAGGGTTTTCTTCAGTGAAAACAGAACAAAAGTATCTATTTAGCAAATTGGCTTTTTCTTCATCATTTTCTACATAGTGTTTTGTTGTATCTTTTAGTCTCACAATTCCCTTTATAGTCTTTCTCCTTTCACTAATATACCTGAAGAAGTTTTTGTCTCCCCTCCTTACATTTCTAGCCATGTGTTCTTCCGCTTGCGCCTTTGCCAGACGTACCTCTCTCTTGGCTTCTTTCAGTTTCATCCGGTATTCCTCCCCGTGTTCCTCCTCTTGAGATTTTCTATATTTTTGGAACGCTAACTCTTTAATCTTTATTTTCTCAGCCACTTGCTTTGAGAACCATATCGGTTTCCTTTTTCTCTTGCTTTTATTTACTCTCCTTACATAAAGGTCTGTGGCCCTGTTTATTACTTCTTTTAGCCTGGACCACTGTCCTTCCACTTCTCGTATGTCCTCCCAGCCCATCAGCTCCTTCCTCAGGTATTCTCCCATTTTGTTAAAGTCAGCTCGCTTGAAATCCAGGACTTTGAGTTTAGAGTGGCCGCCGTCCACATGAGCCGTTACATCAAAACAAACCGTTTGATGGTCACTGTTTCCCAGGTGCGCAGCCAAGGGACGTAGCCAGACTTCAGCGGGAGGGGGGTCCAGAGCCCAAGGTGAGGGGGCACATTTAACTTTGACCCCTCCCTGCCAACGACCCTCCTCTCAACCCCCTCCCGCCGCCAACCCTCCCCCGCTGTTGCTGTGAGTCTGATGTCCTGCAGGACGTCAGATTCAGAAACAGAATGGAGGAAGAAGAGGACCTCGGCTGGCGGGGGTTGGGGTCCCCCGCCAGCAAAGGTAGGCGACGGCGGATTGACAGAGGGAAGGGGGCGTAGAGGGTCATCAGCAAGGGGGTCCAGGGCCAAATCTACAGGGGTCCAGGCCCCCGTGGTCCCATGTAGCTACGCCCCTGGTATACTTACGGACTGCATGACACTTAATGCACACTAATCTGTTAGTGCATGCTAAATCCATTAGCGTGCCTTAGTAAAAAGACCCCTTAGTGGCTTAGAAGTGTATTCATTCTACAGCTCCTCAGTATCTCTCCTTTCTTATGTCTTCCTACACGTTTCCTTGGGAACTCCATTCTTCAGCTGAGTCACACTCATCGGTCCTCCCTTGCTAACTCCAGATTCCATTCTTTCCATCTTGCTGTACCATTTGCCTGGAGAAGTCGTTCTGAATCAGCACATCCTTATCAAACCCAGGATAAAAACTGACCTTTTTAAGGCTCTTTTAGCTCTTAATCTTTTATTTACCACTTAATACCCCTGTTGTTTTAATCATTCATTCCCAAAATAAATTAAACTCCTAATTTCTCATTTGTCCTGTTTGTCTGTCTTGGATAGATTATAAACTCTGTTGATGAACAGGGACTGTCTTTTAAGTGTATGTTTACAGTGCTATACATCTAGTAACACTATAGAAATGATAAATAGCAGTAGCATTGATTGTAAACTGGGCAAATTTCTTAATCTATCATTAAAAAAACGATAAATAGTAATGATTGCAATGCATCCAAATCACAAGGCTTTCTGAGGCATAATAGTTCACTTTTACCACAATTGTGCCAGCCTCTTACTCTGTAAGAAACAGTTCCTTATGCTGTTGGTGGATGAATATCTTCATAGTATTTTGATAGGTACCTTAATGGAATGTTGTGAGAGGAAACAGGATTATGTCTGCTTGGGAACAGTGATCATAACATGATCAAATTTGAGCTAATAGCTGCAATGAAGACACTAAGAAAACCTACTCCATCATCATTTAACTTTTAAAAGGGCAACTATGATGAAATGAGGAAAATGGTTTTTAAAAAAATATAAAAGGAGCAACTGCTGAAGTTGGGAGTTTAAATCAGGCATAGGCATTGTTTAAAAATGCCATTTGGAAACCCAACCCAGATGTATTCTCCATATTTAAAAGGGTAGAAGGAAGGACAAATGACAGCCATCATGGTAAAAGGTAGAGAAAAAAAGGCTATTAGATCCAAAAGAACATCTTTCATAAAATGGAAAAAGGATCAAATTATGATAACAGGAAGCAGCATAATTATTGGCAAGTTAGATGCAAAGCATTGATAAGGAAGGCTAAAAGAAAAATTGAAAAGAAGCCTACCACAGACACAAAAACTCACGGTAAAAATGGCATTATAAAAAGGTAGCAAGCAAAGAAAAAAGCAGGACAAAGTAACTCACGTGAAAGTGAACAGCAAACAAAAAAGCGATGTAGACACCAGGAGGATGTCAAAAAGTCTTTGATTCTAAAACAACAACATAAAAACGACATGACACGGCCGTGTTTCGGTACCAAGACCTGCCTCAAGGATCAAGTAGATCTCGTGTTGTTGTGAGATTACTTAACTTAAAAGTGAAGTCAAAATCTTGGCTGTTAAACCTCTGTGTAATCCTCAATAGGGACAAAAGTGCACTGTTTTGAACACCGTCTAACCGGCAACCATCGATGACGTAAATGGTTGCCGGTTAGACAGTGCTTGAATCACTGTGCTTTTTTTCCCTATTGAGGATTACACAGAGGTTTAACAGATTAGAAAAAGGAAGCCTGTGAGAGTGTCAGTGGAACCATTAGATTATAAAGGAGTAAAAGGGGTACTCAGGGAGGATAAAGCCATTGCAGAGAGACGTGAAGGGGCATAATCGAACGGAAACATCTATTTCCATGGGCGTTTATCTCCGAGAACAGGTCCGTGAGGGGGCGGGCCGAACTGTATTTTCGAAAAACATGGACGTTTATCTTTTTTTGAGCTGGGCGGTTTTTTTTTTCAGCGATAATGGAAACCGAAAGCGCCCAGCTCAAAAACGAATAACTCCAAGACATTTATTCATGGGAGGGGCCAGGATTCGTAGTGCACTGGTCCCCCTCATATGCCAGGACACCAACCGGGCACCCTAGGGGGCACTTTTACAAAAACAAAAAAAAGGTAAAACAGCTCCCAGGTGCATAGCACCCTTCCCTTGGGTGTTGAGCCCCCCAAATCCCCCTCAAAACCCACTGCCCACAAGTCTACACCATTACTATAGCCCTAAGGGGTGAAGGGGGCACCTACATGTGGGTACAGTGGGTTTGGGGGGGCCGGTTTGGAGGGCTCCCATTTACCAGCACAAGTGTAACAGGTGGGGGGGGGGGGATGGGCCTGGTCCACCTGCCTGAAGTCCACTGCACCCCCTAATAACTGCTCCAGTGACCTGCATACTGCTGCCAGGGAGGTGGGTATGACATATGAGGGTGAAAATAAAAAGTTGTGAAATGGCATATTTTGTGGTGGAAGGGGGTTTGTGACCACTGGGGGAGTCAGGGGAGGTCATCCCCGATTCCCTCCAGTGGTCATCTGGTCATTTAGGGCACTTTTTGGGGCCTTATTCGTGGAAAAACAGGGTCCAGGAAAAGTGCCCTAAATTCTCGCTAAAAACGCATATTTTTTTTCCATTATCGGCGAAAGGCGCCCATCTCTGATCGCCCGATATCCACGCCCCAGTTCCGCCTTCACCATGCCTTCGACACGCCCCCATCAACTTTGTCCGCATCCGCAACGGAGTGCAGTTGAAAACGTCCAAATTCGGCTTTCGATTATACCGCTTTATTCGTTTTTGTGAGATAAACGTCTATCTCCCGATTTGGGTCACAATATAGGCGTTTTTCTATTTCGATTATAAGCAGGTAAGGGGCTCATTTTCAAAACCAAAAAAAATGTCTAAAAAGTACCATAAGGTGGCAGGAGGATATTTTTCTCTCAAAAACACCCATTGCAATTTTTGACACCCTGATTTGGGACATTTTGCACCCTAGTTTGTTCCAATTTCAAGGGGGCGTGTTTTGGGTGGGACTTGGGCAGGACATTGGCAGCACCAAAAAATAGACATTTTTTTGCAATGATGGAACAAAATGAAAAAGTCTAGGGCCAAAATTAAGATGCTTTTAGCTAGACTTGTTTCATTCATGGAAGTAATCAGCAGGTGCCCTAAATGACCAAACACAGGTGCCCTATTTAAAAGGGCAGATCAACCCACTCAACTTTATGTGTACGCAGGACAAATAACATTAATGCAGATAAGCTCACCACTCCACCTCCCTGTTCAAACCCTGAGGTTCTGTAAATTTATGATATAAATATGATACTGCAATCTTTTTTGTAGAGATCAGCATTTCAATCCCTTTAGAGTTTTGGGGGGTTTTCTGAAGATGCGGCTAGCGAAACGCAGTCAATGTCGGGACCTCATGAACTCTCTTATAAGATAAGTACATTGGTTCCTTGGATTCTTTGAAAATTTATAAGAGACTGTAGGGCTCATTTTCGAAAGAGAAGGATGCCCATCTTTTGACACATATCAGAAGATGGACGTCCTTCTCACAAAAACGTCCAAATCGGTATAATTGAAAGCCGATTTTGGACGTCCCCAATTGCACTCTGTCACAGGGATGGCCAAAGTTAAAGGGGGCGTATCAGAGGCGTAGCGAAGGCGGGACTTGGGCATGCCTAACACTTGGACGTCCTTGACCCATAATCGAAAAAGAGAAGGACGTCCCTGACAAGCACTTGGATGTTTTCACCCGGACCTGTTTTTCTTACGACTAAGGCATAAGGTGCCCAAAATGACCAGATGACCACCGGAGAGAATCGGAGATGACCTCCCGTTGCTCCCCCAGTGGTCACTAACCCCTTCCCACCCTCAAAAAACATCTTTCAAAATATTTTGTACCAGCCTCTATGCGATCCTCAGATGTCATATGCAGGTCCCTGGAGCAGTTTTAGTGGGTGCAGTGCACTTCAGAAAGGTGGACCCAGCCCCATTCCCCCCTACCTGTTACGTTTGTGGAGGAAACAGCAAGCTCTCCAAAACCCATCAGAAACCCACTGTACCCTCATCTAGGTGCCCCCCTTCACCCATAAGGGCTATGGTGGTGGTGTACAGTTGGGGGTAGTGGGTTTGGGGGGATTTTGGGTGGCTCAGCACACAAGGTAAGGGAGCTATGTTCCTGGAAGCAATTTTTGAAGTCCACTGCAGTGCCCCCTAGGGTGCCCGGTTGGTGTCCTGGCATGTCATGGGGACCAGTGCACTACAAATGCTGGCTCCTCCCAAGACCAAATGGCTTGCATTTGGTTGTTTCTGAGATGGAGGTCCTTGGTTTCAAAAATTGCTGAAAATCAGAATCGTCCAAGTCTAAGGAAGACCAAATCTAGGGATTACCAAATTTAAGGATTTGGACATTCCTGCCGGTATTTTCGAAACGAAAGATGGACGTCCATCTTGTTTCAAAAATACGGGTTTCCCCGCCCCTGGATTGGGACATTTTGCGAGGACATCCAAATCAAAACTTGGACGTCCCTTTCGAAAATGCCCCTCTGTGTCTTTTGATATTAGAGTTTTGAGTTGGATATATTCACTTTGAGTACAATAAGCACTTGAAGTATGAATGATTGAAATATTGGAAGATCTTGAATCTCATGAGTTTGGTTTTTTATACCCTTGTTGACCTCTCCAATTGACTGTGAGCATGCTTTACAATTTTTTCTACATAGACGTGAATATTGTTGCATAGTGTTTATATATATATATATATATTTTTTTTTTTTTTTCAAAACTGAAAATCATACAAAACCCTACAGGAAATATATTTCCTGTAGGGTTTTGTATGATTTTCAGTTTTGACACTTTTCTTCCAGTATAGCTCTAAGGGAGCTATCTATGCTAGAAATTGTATTTAAAGGTGATGATACAAAAAAATGAAACAAATCTTGGTGAACCTGAAAGATGTAATGAGCCAAATCAACATGCATATACAATACCCTGTGAACACTCTCCACCTCTCAGGATCTAGCAAAAATAAGGTTTAAAAATTGTATATATTCCACTGGGTTATTGTCTTCAGGGACTTTAGGAATCCCAAGCAAACACCTGTTAATCCTGTGGTGGCAATCACTTAAATCTTGCAAAAAAGATGATCATCTTAATCTTATTTGTAGGCCATTTAATCAATCTTCTAAGGAACTCAAGTGATTTCCCACCTTTATCATCTGAAACAATGAAAGTTTGGTATTGATAATGGGTAGTTTTGAATTTACACCTTTAATTGTAGTGTTTTCTTTAAGTTACGTCAATTGAGTGAAGTTGCTCTATAATCATCATCATGGAGACTAGCTATGTTGGAGAGTTTTCAAGAGGGCATGAAACATTTTCATTAATAAATTGGGAAGGAAAGATAGTATTGATGTGACTTAATGAGATTTATAAAATAGCATTGCCAATGTCTTAGAGTCATATTCTTTTTCAGTTTCCCAAGCATGCTCTTCAGTCTTCATTTTCTGGCAGCATCCCTTGGAATTTTGCTGGCATCATGCAAAAGCATGCTTTCTAATCTTCACTTTCTGATGTGAAGTGAACCATGAAAGAAAAAGTACGACTTGGAAAACCCACTCATCATCATCTGTACGCATGTTAGTCTGCGGCTGATATGCGATCCCTAATGTCTGATCACACATCTCATTATCTTGTGTTTCATCTAACTTGCTCATCAAGTACCATAATCACATACTGTAATAAGCCTATTCTGAGGAAACTAACTCACACTGGTATTCATAAACATGAATTAAAGTCAAATATTCTCAGGGCATGGTGGCTACTGTGTGAAGCCATCATGGATTTTTTTTTTTTTTTTAAATGATTTAAAAAACTGACAAGAAACTTGCAGATATGATCAAGTCATTCATACTATAGACATATATTCAGACAATTTTCAGGAAATTCAGATACTGGAGTTTCAAATTCGGGTGGGTAATTATTAAGATGTGGTAAAAGTCAGGCTTTTATGGCACCTTCATTTATTATGGAAGTTACTAACTTGTAGTTTCTCAATACCCCAGGATAGTGACACCTGCGGTACATAAATAATGCAGTTTATGAACAATCTTGCAAGCCGCATTATTCATACTGCCCAGAAACATCATAAAGAGGTCACACAATCTGAGAATTAGCACCCTCATAATCATACCTCCCTCCTAATGGAATTCTTCACCTTCACACACCTCCAACAGCCCCATTTCAAAAAAGACCCCCCCCCCCCCCCCCACTCTCCTTTAAAGTCCGTGGGCCTACTTTCAGAAGTCTCTGGGGTCGCCGTATCTCAAAAAAGATATAGCGGAATTAGACAAGGTTCAAAGAAGAATGACCTAAATGATAAAGGGGATGGAGCTCCTCTCATATGAGGAAAGGCTAAAGCGGTTAGGCCTCCTCAACTTAGAAAAGAGACAGCTGAGGGGGGATATGATTGAGGTCTACAAAATCCTGAGTGGTGCTGAATAGATAAAAGTGAATTGATTTTTTACTCTTTCAAAAAGTACAAAGACTAGGGGACACTCCATGAACAAATAGGAAGAATACTTTTTCACCCAACAAATAGTTAAGCTCTGGAACTCATTGCCAGAGGATGTGATAACAGCAGTTATCGTATCTGGGTTTAAAAAAGATTTAGAGAAGTTCCTGGAGGAAAAGTCTATAGTTTGTTATTGAGATAGACATAGGGGAAGCCACTGCTTGCCCTGGGAACAGTAGCTTGGAATGTTGCTACTATTTGGGTTTCTGCAAGGAAAAAGGGAAAAACAGAAACAATCCAAAAAATCTTGCTCCTCAAACATTACAGTATACCCAAAGGGAACAAAGAACACTGTGATATAAATACTCAAAATAAGAAAAGAGTGAAAAAGGAGGAAACAGGACCTGGAGGCATCAGATATCCATCAGTGGCAAGGCTATTAGGGGGCTCATTTTCAAAGCACTTAGACTTACAAATTTCCATAGGTTACTATGGAACTTTGTAAGTCTAAGTGCTTTGAAAATACGCCTCTAGGTCTCCTATAGTGCAAAGCTATTCCAAACCCTTGAGTCTACTACATGTGATCAATCATTTGCCCCCAGGGACCAAAACCTTTGTTTTATTTATCAGCTTTTTATTTAAACAGCTATTAGAAAGACATTTAAATTCAAATGTAATGACGTGTTAATGCAAAAATCAAACTGCACAAAAAAATGTCTAAAATCACTGCACTAAGAGGCCCTTTTACAAAGGCGTGTAGGTGTCTACGTGCATCCAGTGCGTGTCAAATTGGCACTACTGCCCAGCTACTGCATGCCCTGGGTGGTAATTCTATTTTTGGTGTGCGCCCAAAATACATGGTAGAAAATATTTTGTATTTTCTACCACGGGTGCATACCCAGCAGTAATTGGCAGTTGGCGCGCGCTGGACGCTTACCGTCTGGTTAGCGCATGAGACCTTACCACTAAGTGAATGGGTGGCATTAAGGTCTCAGGACAAAAATGGACGCATGCTGGTTTTTATTTTGCACATGTCCATTTTCTTCACTCAACGTGTAATTAAACTCTGGAATTTGTTGCCAGAGAATGTGGTAAAGGTGGTTAGCTTAGCGGAGTTTTAAAAAGGTTTGGACGGCTTCCTAAAGGAAAAGTCCATAGACGATTATTAAATGGACTTGGGGAAAATCCACTATTTCTGGGGTAAGTAATATAAAATGTTTTGTACTTTTTTGGGATCTTTCCAGGTATTTGTGACCTGGATTGGCCACTGTTGGAAACAGGATGCTGGGCTTCACGGACCTTTGGTCTTTCCCAGTATGGCAATACTTATGTCCTTATGTATGTACTTATTTTAAAAAATCCCATTTTTCCAGGCGCGTTCAGGAATTGGACCAGCACGCGTCCAAAATACATGTCTACACCAGCGCAGGCCACTTTTGAGCGTGCCTTAATATAAGGGCCCCTAAGGCATTAAACACAGAGCCTCACTAAAATTTCAACAAAATTGCAGTAAGAAAATGAGAAGAAAATAAGTGACTATTTATCCTGCATGTGCAGGCTCAGTGCTGGTCAAGGAGTTCTAACACTCGACGCTGGTGCTCATGTGAAAGACAGCATTTCGATCGAAAGACCTGCTTCTGGGGACTTCAAACTGTCGCTTGGTTGAAAGATGTATCGGTGGCAAACGCCCCCTTGAGTCAGTTCTTTTGGGTGGCGTTTGCCACCGATACAACTTTCATCCAAGCAACAGTCTGAAGTGTCCAGAACCAGGTCTTTTGATCGAAACACTGTATTTCACGTCAGCGTCAGGTGTTAGAACTTCTTGACCAGCACCGAGCCTGCAAATGCAAATAAGTAGTCGCTTATTTTCTTCTCATTTTCTTACTGCAATTTTGTTGAAATTTTAGTGAGGTTCTGTGTTTAATGCCTTAGTGCAGTGATTTTAGACTTTTTTTCTGCAGTTTGAGTTTTTGCACTAATACTCTTCATTATATTTGAATTTAAATGTCTTTCTAATAGCTGTTTAAATAAAAAGCTGATAAATAAACAGAGGTTTTGGTCCCTGGGGGCAAATGATTGATTACATGCAGTAGGCTCAAGGGTTTGGAGTAGCTTTATGCTATAGGAGACCTAGAGGGGCATAATTGAATGAAAACGCCTATCTCCATAGGCGTTTATCTCCGAGAACGGGTCCGTGAAGGGGTGGACCGAACCGTATTTTGGGAAAAAATAGACGCCCATGTTTTATTCAACAATGTGTGAGCTGGGCGTTTATGGTTTTCAGCGATAATGGAAAATGAAAGCGCCCAGCTCAAAAACGAATAAATCCAAGACATTTATTCGTGGGAGGGGCCAGGATTCGTAGTGCACTGGTCCCCCTCACATGCCAGGACATCAACCGGGCACCCTAGGGGGCACTTTTACAAAACCAAAAAAACAGGTAAAAGAGCTCCCAGGTGCATAGCACCCTTCCCTTGTGTGTTGAGCCCCCCAAATCCCCCTCAAAACCCACTGCCCACAAGTCTACACCATTACTATAGCCCTAAGGGGTGAAGGGGGGCACCTACATGTGGGTACAGTGGGTTTGGGGGGGTTGGACGACTAATAAGCATTAAGCAGCACAATTGTAACAGGTAGGGGGGATGGGCCTGGGTCCACCTGCCTGAAGTCCACTGCACCCCCTAACAACTCCTCCAGTGACCTGCATACTGCTGCCAGGGAGCTGGGTATGACATTTGAGGGTGAAAATAAAAAGTTGTGAAACATCATTTTTTTGTGGTGGGAGGAGGGTTAGTGACCACTGGGGGGGTCAGGGGAGGTCATCCCCGATTCCCTCCAGTGGTCATCTGGTCATTTAGGGCACTTTTTGGGGCCTTATTCGTGAAAAAACAGGGTCCAGGAAAAGTGTCCTAAATTCTAGCTAAAAACGCATACTTTTTTCCCATTATCGGTGTAATGCGCCCATCTTTATTCGGCAGATAACCACGCCCCAGTTCCGCCTTTGCCACACCTCTGACACGCCCCCATCAACTTTGTCCGCATCCGCGACGGAGTGCAGTTGAAAACGTCCAAAAATCGGCTTTCGATTATACAGCTTTATTCGTTTTTGTGAGATAAACGTCCATCTCCCGATTTAGGTCGGAACTTGGGCGTTTTTCTCGTTCGATTATAAGCAGGCTAATAGCCTTGCCACTGATGTATATCTGATGCCTCCGCATTCTTTTTCCTCTTTTTTTCACTCTTTTTGTTTTGAGTATTTATATTACAGTGTTCTTTGTTCCCTTTGGGTATACACTATTTGGGTTTCTGTCAGGTACTTTTAACCTGAATTGGCCGCTGTTGGAAACAGGATACTGGGCATGATGGACCATTGGTCTGATCCATTAAGGATATTCTTATGTACTTATGTTCTTATGTTTACCTTAACATAGACAAAACAAGAAGAAACCTCTACACAGGTTCAGGAATAAACAAGAGAGTAGAGGATAACACACTGACTTTCGCATAGGGAGTGTCATGAAACCAGTTCTTTATTAAGGCACCAAAAGAGGACCTGACATGGGTCCATGTTTCAGTGGGTGTGTCCGCCTGATTCAGGGGTCGTATACAGTACTCTCAGAGACTGCAAAGGTATATTTAGTGCCTCGGGTAAAATGACTCTATATGAACCACTATCAGAAGAAGTAAATCAACAAGGACTGTTTAATAAAGAGCTGTTTTCATGACACTTCCAGTGTGGAAATCAGTGTGTTATCCTCTACTTATGTTTACCTGCACATAAGATAGGCAATTTTGTAAAAATACGTTTCCACAGGTAAAACACTGTTTCTTCCACAGAGAAGTATCCTATTTGTAAATAATCAAATTCTCTAACCAATCCTCAAACTACTTAAAGAGAATATAAATGCTCTCTTATATACATACTTTAGTTTAAGTCAAACAATGAAGCACTCATGAAATAGCTTATGGTCTATTATCTGTTAGCATATGATGAATTTGGTCTAATAGAAAATAGACCATAAGACTATGTATTTCATGAGTATTTCCTTGTCCAGATGCTTAGGGGCCCTTTCGCAAAGCAATGATAAGCACTAACAAATGTTTACCACATGCTAAAAAGGAACTACCACAGGATGTGCTTAGACTTTCCACGGTAGTTCTGGGATTGGCACAAAAATATCCAAGCGCTAAAAAATAGACTTTATTTTTTAGCACAGGGGTCGTGTTTGGAGGTAGAGAGTAGGCATGCCTTGTGCTAATCAGGTATCACAAGTAAATAACCACATGCTGCCCGATTAGCACAGGGTTAGAGCATAAGCCCTTACTGCCTAGTACATAGGTGGCGGTAAGGGCTCATGCACTAATGGCCATACGCTAATTGGTAAATTAGCACATGGCCACTAACGGGGAAATAGAAATTGCAGCCATTTTACAGCCACTCTAAAAACAGCCTCAGCATGCTGGAAAGTCATGCACTAAAAACATTGCCAGCCACTTTTTACCGTAGCTTAGTAGAAGGGCACCTTAAACTATTATGTACATATAAGAGAGCGATGAGGAAATTATCTAGGTGAAACAAAGAGGAATTACTCTCACTCACCTGGAGAACACCCTATACCCTACCCAATCACCAGGTAAAGAGACTACTTTGAAAAACTGCAAAACTGGTCTTAGTCCATATTGCATTCTATTTTGAAAATTGGTCCTATGAAGAAACTGAGTAGGTAGGTAAACATTTTTATTGCTCCATTATTCTTTTGACCTCTAATCTAAGTGTCTCTCCAAAGAATGCTGGCCTCAAAGTTAGCTATTTAGATTCCATTGTTTTTCTTTTCTTTTTTTTTTTTTTTAATGCAAAACTCAGAGGGTTGTAATGGATGGGTGATTTTCTGGTCATAAATGTTAGTAAAAGACAATAATAGCCTTGCTGAACCTTTCATTAACGGATTGTGTTGTTAGTTTGAACTAGTGTGCTAACATACCAAAGAGCAATCAAAGATAATAGGCTGGCTGGACAACTGCTAACTAGAGACTAGGCCGTTAATAAACCTTTTATTTAAGGGCCTAGCCTCTAGTCATTCATTGGATTTTCTAATTTTTTGTTAAGAGATAGTCCAATGAATTACATCCCTTTATTAGCACAGTATACTGAGAACCCCTTGTTATTTTTTTTTGTTTGTTTTTACGATATATTTTATTTCATAGAGTGAAATAAAGACATTTGTTAAGAATTTGGCAACACATCACATTTTATTCTCTCTTTACCTTGCACGTACATGAAGCAATCTTTAAAACTTTGGTTCACGGACAAACTACTAAAAAGCTAATTCTTTAACCAAAAAACTAACAACTTTTTGTATGAAGAGGCAAAGGGCCCTGTTTACTAAGTTGTGCTATAGGTGCGCTAACGTTTTTATCGTGTGCTAGCACTAGAGACACCCATAGGAATATATGGGTGTCTCTCGCATTAGCGCATGCTAAGGGGTCCTTTTACTAAGTTGCACTGAAAAATGGGCTGTGCATGTAGGTGTGTTTTGAACGCACGCAGATTCATTTTTATCAGCGCGCATGTAAAAAAGGCCTTTTTTGTTTTACCGAAAATGGATGTGTGGCGAAATCAAAATTGGCCCGTGTCCATTTTAAGGTCTGAGACCTTACCACTACCCATTCACTTACCGGTAAGGTCTCACACGTTAACCGGGCAGTAATAATCAACACGTGTACAATGCCGATTACCACCGGGTTTCTGTTGCGCGCCGGAAAATAAAATATATTTTCTGATGTGCGTAGCAGACGCATGTAAAAAATGAAATTACCACCCAGGTCATGTGGTAGCTGGGCGGTAAGTCCAAATTGACACACATTGGGTGTGCATAGGCGCTTACGCGGCTTAGTAAAAGGACCCCTAAAATCACTAGGGCGCCTTAGTAAATATTTTAGCATGAACAATAAAACTCCATTTAATGACCAATTTAGTAACTCCCCCCTCCCTCCCCCCAATTTTACAAAGCCACACAGCAATACCAACAAAGCTCATTCACTTTGAATGGCTGTGTCGGCATTACTGCACTGGCAGCCACTAGAGCAGCTTTGTAAAAGGAGTAACATAATGAAATGCAAAATGGGCAGTTCCTAAAAGAAAGTTCCAGAAATGTTTAGCTTGCACACTAAAGGGTCAATATTGAGACCATGGGAGGGAGTCCAGCTAACTCCCATGGTTGATGGCGAGCCCAGAAATTCAATGCCGGAGCCATATCCGGTGACCTGCATTGAATTTCATTTTTGGTTTTTTTGGATGCTTAAATCGTAGAGGTCCTTTTACTAAAGTGCACTGAAAAATGGCCTGCGCTAGTGTAGGCGTGTGTTTTGGATGCGCGCAGATCCATTTTTCAGCGCAACTGTAACAAAGGCCTCTTTTGCCAAAAATGGACATGCGGCAAAATAAAAATTGGCATGTGTCATTTGGGCCTGAGACCTTATCGCCACCTATTCACTTAGCAGTAAGGTCTCACACATTAACCAGGCAGTAATCGTCCATGTGCGTTCATTGCAGATTACCGCCCAGTTAGCACCACATGACAGAAAATAAGATATACTTTCTGGCGTGCATAGTGGACGTGCATAAAAAATAAAATTACCATCCAGGCCATGTGGTAGCCAGGTAGTAGTTCCACACATTTACCACCACAAGTGTAACAGGCAGGGGGGGATGGGCCTGGGTCCGTCTGCCTGAAGTGCACTGCACCCACTAAAACTGCTCCAGGGACCTGCATACTGAGTATGACATTTGAGGCTTGCTTAGAGGCTGTCAGAAAATATTTTAACAGATTTTTTTTAGGGTGGGAAGGGGTTAGTGACCACTAGGGGAGTAAGGGGAGGTCATCCCCGATTCTCTCCAGTGGTCATCTAGTCAGTTCGGGCACCTTTTTGTGCCTTGGTCGTATAAAAAACAGGACCGGGTAAAGTCGTCCAAGTGCTCGTCAGGGACACCCTTTTTTTTTTTCATTATGGGTCGGGACGTCCATGTGTTAGGCATGCCCAAGTCCCGCCTTCGCTATGCCTCCGACACGCCCCCGTGAACTTTGATCATCCCCACAATGGAAAGCAGTTGGGGATGCCCAAAATTGGCTTTCGATTATACCAATTTGGGCGACCCTGTGAGAAGGACGCCCATCTTCCATTTTGTGTCGAAAGATGGGCATCCTTCTCTTTTGAAAATGAGCCTGATAATATTCTTTTTTGCACTATAAATGCTGCCTTAATTACCAATCTCCTTCAACTGGTAACAGTTAGAAGTGTGATCCTCCCTCTTTCCTGAGTTCTCACCCTGGCACCAAATAGCTTTATTGTGTCTTAATCTTGCATTTTTCCCCTAGGAAAAAAAAAAGAAAAAACATACTTGGTTTCTACCAAAGCCAACCATTACTGTAGTATCTATTTACCAATTCTCATACCTTTCTTTCAAGAGGATCTTTCTAAAAGGTCGTAGGGGTTAGTAAATATGCATTTAGGTATTATTTTCCTATTATTCCCCAGACAAAAGAGGTTCTGGTACCGTAAGATTCAAAAGTTCAGACTTATGAACATTCAACTGTAAACCCGACAGGTGCCCATATTGAGACAAGAGCTAGAGATATGCCCAAAGGGAAAGCAGTGGATCAGTGAGGGTAAAGAGAAGTTTATCTGCATAAAGTAACAGTTTATGCTTCTGTTCACCCACGTGGATCCCACACATCTCTGGACTATCCCAAATCACTTGAGCTAAAGTCTATATGACCAATGCAACGATTAAGGGAGAGAGTTGGTCAGTCCTGCCAAGTGCTGCTCTGCACTACAAAAGAGTCCATGTACGTTCCATTTACCCACAGACAAGCCACCGGGTTCTGATAAATCAAAGAAATCCAACTCAAAAAGCTCCCACTGAAACTGAAACACCACAGGATAGCTATCGTAAAGGTCCAAAAAACCCAGTCAAAGGTCTTCTCCATGTCAACCACCAATAACACCACTGGAGAAGGCCCCCAACCAGCCAACCACACAAAATCCAGCACCCTGCAAACAGTATCACTTGGCTGCCTCCCAGCTATAAAATCCATCTGATCACCATGAATAAGCTCCAGCAGAAAGTGCTGAAGCCTAGCAGACAAGATTAAAATAAGAAGTTTATAGTCAACCTCCAGCAAAGAAATAGGTCTATAGGAGGCATTGCACGCTTGGCCCTTGCCAGGCTTAAAAAGCAAAGTAACACCCGCCTGACGTAAAGACAACGGAAGATGGTCCTCCTGAAGCAGGGAGTTGTTTATCCATGCCAGCAGTTCTGTCAACAAATGCTCAATCTTTTTGTAAAACAAGTTAGTGAACCCATCCAATCCAGGACCCTTAGATAGGGTTACCATATGGCTCCAGAAAAAGGAGGACGGATTGAGCCAGCCGGGTTTTACTTCCATTGCTTTCAATGGAAAGCAATTGAGCCAGCTGGGTTTTACTTCCATTGCTTTCAAGCAATGGAAGTAAAACCCGGCTGGCTCAATTCGTCCTCCTTTTTCTGGAGCCATATGGTAACCCTACCCTTAGAGAACCTCCTCCACCAGCAAAGGAGATGAAAAACAAAATCCCACACACTGGGGGACAATACCTGCAGGGGGAGCTGTGCCAAATAACCTTCAATCTCTCTAAGGGGAACCTTAGCCACCAGCGCGTACAACTGAGAGTAATATTGAAAACTAGTAAAAAAGGCCCGTTTCTGTTTTAAAGGAAATGGGGCGCTAGCAAGGTTTTCCTCGGAGTGTGTATGTTTGAGAGAGTGTGAATGTGTGAGTGTGTGTGTGTGAGACAGAGAGAGAGAGAGAGAGACTGGGTGCGAGTGTGTGTGAGAATGAGAGTATGTGCCAGGATCCCCCCTCTCTCCCAGTTCCAGGGTCGTCGTCCCCCGGTATGTCTCCCATTTGCAGGGGTGTCCCCCCTCCCTCCCTCCCTTCCTTCCTTCCTCCCAGTTGCAGGGTCCCCCCTCCTCCCATCCTCCCTTTTTCCCAGTTGCAGGGTCCCCCCCTCCATCCCTTCCTCCTTTTTTCCCAGTTGCAGGGTCTCTCCTCCCTTTTTCCCAGTTGCAGGGTCCCCCCTCCTCCTCCCTTTTTCCCAGTTGCAGAGTCCCCCTTCCCCCCCTCCCAGTTGCAGGGTCTGTGTGTCTCACCTCTCCTTTTGTCCAGTGGAAACAGCTGTAAAAACGGCAATGAGAAGCAGCTCCTAGGTTTCCTTTTTTTTTTTGAGTGTATAGGAATGACGGCTGCTTTGGGGAGTGGAATCAGAGATTAACCAATGGGCTTCCTTGCTTACCATAGACTTGCTTTGTTCACTTCTACTCCTGTCTATTGAATGTCCTGCAGCATATCATAGCAGCCAATCAGTGGCACTTCAGGAATGACATCACTTTTATCTACTCCACTTTCCTTTTCCACGGTTCCAGGCAGCCTCAGAACGATGGAGGTGAGAATTATTATATAGGAAAAGCATGGCCAATAGCTTGATTCCCCTGCACCACCTTCCTCTTGTGGTCCTTCACTTACACAATTTGAGCAGGTGGTTTATTGGAAGTTAGTCAAATAAAACTGGATACCATTTGAAGGGGTTTTTTTTGTTGGGGGGGGGGGGGGGATTTGAATCAGGTACATGAAAGTTTAGGTGTGACAAACTTCATAAATGGAGTAAATTTTGATGGAACCTCACCATAACTTTAAAACATGTTTGAAATTGTTTAATATTTCTTAGACATAGTTACAGGACCAAGTTGATATCTATGCTGAAACTTGACTCCTGATTTGTGTCACCATGGAATTTTCATGGAAATGCCACTTGGGAGGGGGAAATGAAATAGAAACATAGACAACATAGAAACATGAGAGCAGATAAGGATCAAATGACCCATCCAGTCTGCCCATCCTCAACAACCACTGTCTCCAGTGGTGTACAAAGGGCGAGACGGTGCTAGGGTTACCATATGGCTCCAGAAAAAGGAGGACGGATTGAGCTAGCCGGGTTTTACTTCCATTGCTTTCCATTGAAAGCAATGGAAGTAAAACCCGGCTGGCTCAATTACTTCCATTGAAAGCAATGGAAGTAAAACCCGGCTGGCTCAATCCGTCCTCCTTTTTCTGGAGCCATATGGTAACCCTAGGTGGGGCGATCTGCCTCGGGTGTCAGCACAAGGTGGGGAGCACTGCTCCCACTGCTCCTGACCCAAGGGCCGCTGGCGCTGCAGTCCCCAGTCCCCACCTGCCTACCCTCAGCTCCCTCGACTGCCCCTTCCTCTCTGCCACCCAGCCCCCTGCATTTTAAAAATCTCAGAATCTGCGGTGTAGCACTTCGCGTCTGCCTGTGAAAGAAGCAGATCGCCTCATCGGGCCTTCCCTCACTGTGTCCCACCCTCCTCCGATGTAACTTTCTATTTCCGCGAGGGTGGGACACAGTGAGTAAAATATTGAGTTCACGTTCCCACCTTTGAAGGCTCCTTGTGTTTTTGTTTTTCGCTTCTGTGTTGGGTGTACTTTGGACTCCCTCTCTTGCACTCCAAGTATAAATAGTAGTCTGAGAAGCTATGAACCGATACTGAGTTAGTGTGTCTGTAGCAGTTTTGTGGAAAAATCAAATCTTTTCTGTGTGCTGTGCTTGAGAGTGTATGAAAAGAAGCACAGTGGTGTACCTGACCTTTTGTAAGGGTATATGACAAGAAAAATAGTGAAACTAAAGAAATCCTTTGAGCTATTAAGACATCAGAGGAACTGGTTATTGATAATAGGCACTAGTGGCATTTGGCCAAAAAATTTCTCCTGACATGGTACGGCAAAAGTTAATAAATGAAAAGTTTCTAATTTGAGATTTGCACTAAGGAAGAGGAGTATAATTGTAATTTGATGGTTAAAGAAATGGGCTGGGAATCAGAAGGCCTAGATTAAAATCCCACAGTAGCTCCTTGCAGTTTGTGCACTTAACCCTCCATTACTTTGAGTTCAGTGCAGAACAGGTCCTGGTAGTAAAGCCATTCCACATCATCGCCTCCCCCCACCATGTTGGGCAGTAGAAACATAGTGGTGCCTCACACTGCACAGGAAAAGGCCATGACAAACCACTTCTGTATTATGCCAAGAAAAACAAATGGATGGGGTCCCTCCTCACTGTGTAGTGAACAGGAGTCAGTTTGATTCTAAGGAATATTTGTACCTGGACTAAGGATGAATTTGGGGTGAAAAAGAATATATAAGGGAGTTATATATTTAGAGGTTAATCTGTGATATTATTTCATATGAGAAGTGACTCTGAGTGAGAATGAAACAGCAGAGTAGGCAGCTGAAAGAGAAGAGATATGGAAAGTCTGTCACACTATTTTACTTAACCTGGGCTGTAGTTTCCACTAAATTTTCTCAAGGTTACCAGAGAATGAGGTACACATGAAATCAGTACATGCATATCAGAATAGGAAAGTAAGATTTTCCTTTCAGATACATTTACAGTTAGTGTAGAGAAAATCTCAGGAGCTGCTGAACTGTCACAAATATCCTCATGCATAGGAGCCAACTTTTCAAAATTATTGGGGGTGCTAAGCCCAATGGAAATGACCCCTCCCTGAACACACACAAGGAATTTTTCTCAATATTGGGGGTGCTCAAGCACCCACAGAGTCGGCTCCAATGTCCTCATGTACATCTCAACCTATTACTGAGCTGTACAAGGCACCCACCACAAGCAAGTTGAAGAGTGACTACTTTCCTACTGAGGAAAGATAAGTGACTATCAGGCTTATTTTCGAAAGAGAAGGGCGCTCATCTTTCAACACAAATCAGGAGATGGGCGTCCTTCTCTCAGGGTCACCCAAATCGGCATAATCGAAAGCCGATTTTGGGCATCCCCAACTGCTTCCTGTCGCGGGGACGACCAAAGTTCCCAGGGGCGTGTTGGAGGCGTAGCGAAGGCGGGACTGGGGCGTGCCTAACAGATGGGCAACCTCGAGTGATAATTGAAAAAAAGAACACTTGGGCGACTTTACTTGGTCCATTTTTTTCTTACAACCAAGCCTCAAAAAGGTGAACTGACCAGATGACCACCGGAGGGAATCGGGAATGACCTCCCCTTACTCCCCCAGTGGTCAGTAACCTCCTCCCACCCTGAAAAAAACAACTTTAAAAACTTTTTTTGCCAGCCTGAAATGTCATACTCAGGTCCATCGCAGCAGTATGCAGGTCCCTGGGAGGGGAGGTATATACAGTGGGGGAAATAAGTATTTGATCCCTTGCTGATTTTGTAAGTTTGCCCACTGACAAAGACATGAGCAGCCCATAATTGAAGGGTAGGTTATTGGTAACAGTGAGAGATAGCACATCACAAATTAAATCCGGAAAATCACATTGTGGAAAGTATATGAATTTATTTGCATTCTGCAGAGGGAAATAAGTATTTAATCCCTCTGGCAAACAAGACCTAATACTTGGTGGCAAAACCCTTGTTGGCAAGCACAGCGGTCAGACGTCTTCTGTAGTTGATGATGAGGTTTGCACACATGTCAGGAGGAATTTTGTTCCACTCCTCTTTGCAGATCATCTCTAAATCATTAAGAGTTCTGGGCTGTCGCTTGGCAACTCGCAGCTTCAGCTCCCTCCATAAGTTTTCAATGGGATTAAGGTCTGGTGACTGGCTAGGCCACTCCAAGACCCTAATGTGCTTCTTCCTGAGCCACTCCTTTGTTGCCTTGGCTGTATGTTTTGGGTCATTGTCGTGCTGGAAGACCCAGCCACGACCCATTTTTAAGGCCCTGGCGGAGGGAAGGAGGTTGTCACTCAGAATTGTACGGTACATGGCCCCATCCATTCTCCCATTGATGCGGTGAAGTAGTCCTGTGCCCTTAGCAGAGAAACACCCCCAAAACATAACATTTCCACCTCCATGCTTGACAGTGGGGACGGTGTTCTTTGGGTCATAGGCAGCATTTCTCTTCCTCCAAACACGGCGAGTTGAGTTCATGCCAAAGAGCTCAATTTTTGTCTCATCTGACCACAGCACCTTCTCCCAATCACTCTCGGCATCATCCAGGTGTTCACTGGCAAACTTCAGACGGGCCGTCACATGTGCCTTCCGGAGCAGGGGGACCTTGCGGGCACTGCAGGATTGCAATCCGTTATGTCGTACTGTGTTACCAATGGTTTTCGTGGTGACAGTGGTCCCAGCTGCCTTGAGATCATTGACAAGTTCCCCCCTTGTAGTTGTAGGCTGATTTCTAACCTTCCTCATGATCAAGGATACCCCACGAGGTGAGATTTTGCGTGGAGCCCCAGATCTTTGTCGATTGACAGTCATTTTGTACTTCTTCCATTTTCTTACTATGGCACCAACAGTTGTCTCCTTCTCGCCCAGCGTCTTACTGATGGTTTTGTAGCCCATTCCAGCCTTGTGCAGGTGTATGATCTTGTCCCTGACATCCTTAGACAGCTCCTTGCTCTTGGCCATTTTGTAGAGGTTAGAGTCTGACTGATTCACTGAGTCTGTGGACAGGTGTCTTTCATACAGGTGACCATTGCCGACAGCTGTCTGTCATGCAGGTAACGAGTTGATTTGGAGCATCTACCTGGTCTGTAGGGGCCAGATCTCTTACTGGTTGGTGGGGGATCAAATACTTATTTCCCTCTGCAGAATGCAAATAAATTCATATACTTTCCACAATGTGATTTTCCGGATTTAATTTGTGATGTGCTATCTCTCACTGTTACCAATAACCTACCCTTCAATTATGGGCTGCTCATGTCTTTGTCAGTGGGCAAACTTACAAAATCAGCAAGGGATCAAATACTTATTTCCCCCACTGTATGTGTTAGCGGAAGCACAGAGAAGGCATGGACGTCCTTCTTTCAAACATTTTGGACGTCCTGAACTGCCCCCCCCCCCCACAGGGACGGCCAAATTTCAAGGAAGTGGAGTGGAGGAGTGGCCTAGTGGTTAGAGTACTGGTCTTGCAATCCAGAGGTCACCAGTTCAAATCCCACTGCTGCTACTTGTGATCCAAAATCCAAATAAATAAAGGGGGTGTTAGAGGCTTAGCAAAGGCATGGATGTACTTCTCACAGAAACATCCACATTTTGCACAGCGATGGAGGCATAGCAAAGGATGTCCTTCACCCATACTAAAAAAAAAAAAGACATCCCTGACGAGCACTTGGATGTTTTCACCTGGACTTGTATTTTTCTAAGGTTGTAAATGGCAATTTATTTAAGGTTGTAGACAGCTATTATACACGCAGCTTGTCTGCATGTATGAAGCTGTCTTTGGCATGCACAAAGCAGCCACGCATAATGCTTGGCTGCTCTGCACTGGCTTCCCCTCCTTAGGAAGGAAATCGTGTGCAAATGAGCTAACAGTGAGCAGCTCATTTGCATGCGATTTCCTTCATGCATACCCGTTCCTTTCCGAATCGCTAAGGGATCGGTAACGGAAGGGCTTTTTCCATTCAGTTAGTGCATCAGTTAGTCCACTGCAGTGCCCCCTAGGGTGCTCGGTTGGTGTCCTGGTATGTCAGGGGGACCAGTGCACTATGAATGCTGGCTCCTCCCATGACCAAATGAGTTGGATTTGGTTGTTTTTGAGATGGGCATCCTTGGTTTCCATTATGGCCAAAACCCGGGGACGACCATCTCAAAGTTTATGTCGACCATCTCTAAGGTCGAACTAAAAGTTGAGATTTGGGCGTCCCCAACCATATTATGGAAACGAAAGATGGACGCCCATCTTGTTTCGATAATACGGATTTCCCTGCCCCTTCGTGGGGACATCCTGTGAGGATGTCCTCAGGAAAACTTGGGTGCCCTGTTCGATTATGCTCCTCCACGGGGTCCTTTTACTAAGCCCCGGTAAAAAGTGGCCTGCGGTAGTATAGGCGCATGTATTGGGCACGCACTGGGCCAGTGTTTAAGGCATCTACAATTTTTTTTAATGGGATGGGAAAAGGGCCTGTGGTAAAACATAAACCAGCACGCATCCAAAACCGGCCTGAGCCTTTAACACCACCCATTAATCTAGCGGTAAAGGCTTATGCGCTACACACAAGATGACCGGTTGGCGCTCGCCAAGTGCCAATTACTGCCAAAAGTGGCACACATAGGAGGAAATAAATAAATAAGTCATCCAGGTGTTATGGGTGCATGCCAAATGTGAAATTACCACCAGGAGGGTGTGCTAACCTGGCGGTGGTCTCATTTTGGCACATGCTGCATGTGCATAGAGCCTACCGTGGCTTAGTAAAAAGGCCCCTATATATACACTGCAATACACCCACCCTTGAGAGACAGCAGTGATACAGAGACATTGGGCCTAAGGATACATACAAAACATACATACTTACTTATATAGAAATATACCAGCTTACCTGAAATGATTAGACTCCATAGAAATCTTCAAGGAACCTGAAAGATAGCAGTAGAAGTTTGAGAAAAGAAATGAATACTTTTGATTAGTTATCAAACAATTGGTAGAAAAAAATGTTGTTAATATATATCTAATAATAATGGATTCACTATAATCCATGAAAAATGCAAACAAAAGGAAGACAGTTATTGTCCATAGCAGGAAGATAGCCTTTGAATAAAATGTATCTGTTCAAATTGAAAATATTCATGTAATGTTTATTTATGCAATAGAAATTAGTACTTGATTTTCTATAATTGTACACTTAAATTCAGGGTTTTCAGAAATTGTAACAATTTTTAGTCATGTTTTTCAAATAAAATAATTATGGTTTATGGTTATGGTTTATTTAAAACATAACAAAGTGGTTTACAAAGGCAAATTAAAATCAGAGAGACCGGCTATCCTCTCCTGACTTCAGATCGTACATAAGTACATAAGTAATGCCACACTGGGAAAAGACCAAGGGTCCATCGAGCCCAGCATCCTGTCCACGACAGCGGCCAATCCAGGCCAAGGGCACCTGGCAAGCTTCCCAAATATACAAACATTCTATACATGTTATTCCCGGAATTGTGGATCGTATCATAGGCCTTTTGAAAAAGGTAAGTTTTTAATGCCACATTGTATTTTAGAATAGATGGTTCTGTGTGTAATTAAGGGCATCGAATTCCATAGAAAGGGTGCAGCACAAAAAACGAACTGTTGCGTGTAGATTTTAAAAAATGCAACATGAGGAGAAAGTACATGTAATCATCCATCAGCTCAGGAACGTACCTTGTGAGTAATTATAATAATCCTATATTCAGTCCTTAATTGTATGGACAAACAATGATGTTTTTCATTAAGGAAAAGACATGATCATATCTTTTAGCAGAACAGAAAATCTGTATTACTGTATTCTGAGCTGACTGAAGGTGTTTAAGGCCCTGCCTACTAAGGTGCGCTGGTGTTTTTAGCATGTGCTAAAAATTAGCGCATGCTAACCACGTAGACGCCCATAGGAATATTATGGGCATGTACATGGTTAGTGTGCTTGAATGCTTAGCACTCGCTAAAAATGCTAGCTTGCTTCTAACGCAGCTTAGTAAACAGGGCCCTTAATGAGATAATGCAGAAGTTCAGCATAAATGACATTACAGTGATCGAGTCATAATGCTATTAAAGCATACAATAATGTCATTTGTGAGAATTTGTCTAGATAACCACATATACAATGAAATCATCTAAGTGCCGAAAAGCACTTTTTCACTGGTTCTGCTATCTGTGCAGTAAATGAAAGATGCTGTTCGAGAATAACTCCTAATCTGCAAGACAGATTCTTGTATTACCTATAAAAAAGGATTTGTATGAAATCAAGAGAGCTTCATGGAATTAAGTACCAAGTGGTTTGCTGCTAGCCAATCAGATATTGCGTCCAAACAGCATTGATTCTCGTAAAGGAAAGGGAATCAAGATATTATCATAAATATCCTATTGGTTGACCATATGTAATCCCCTGTTAAATTGGGATTACTGAAGAGAATAAGTCCCTGTGTAGAGTCACTGAGGGGAGTGAATGGAAGGTCCCTAGGTGGGAAGAAGCCCAGCCCAAGAGGCGTGTTTAGGTAGTGGGATGCAGAGGGATAGTGCCCCTGTTCTATAGAGTGACAGAGTGGGAGGAGTACAGAGGAGATAAAAGAGGAGAATTTGGGTAGGAAGATGTCCTTGGTGTTGCCTCTGAATAAAGAACAAAATTACAAAGCATATTCAAAAGCATGGATTAATGAAACAAAGTCAACATGGATTTAGTGAAGGGAAATCTTGCCTCACCAATCTACTACATTTCTTTGAAGGGGTGAACAAACATGTAGATAAAGGTGAGCCGGTTGATATTGTGTATCTGGATTTTCAGAAGGCATTTGACAAAGTACCTCATGAAAGACTCCAGAGGAAATTGCAGAGTCTTGGGATAGGAGGTAGTGTTCTATTGTGGATTAAAAACTGGTTAAAAGATAGAAAACAGAGAGTAGGGTTAAATGGTCAATATTCTCAATGGAGAAGGGTAGTTAGTGGGATTTCCCAGGGGTCTGTGCTGGGACCGCTGCTTTTTAACATATTTATAAATGACCTAGAGATGGGAGTAACTAGTGAGGTAATTAAATTTGCTGATGACACAAAGTTATTCAAAGTTGTTAAATCGCGGGAGGATTGTGAAAAATTACAAGAGGACCTTACGAGACTGGCAGACTGGGCGCCTAAATGGCAGATGACGTTTAATGTGAGCAAGTGCAAAGTGATGCAAGTGGGAAAGAGGAACCCAAATTATAGCTACGTCATGCAAGGTTCCACGTTAGGAGTCACGGACCAAGAAAGGGATCTAGGTGTCATCGTTGAGGATACGTCGAAACCTTCTGCTCAGTGTGCTGCTGCGACTAAGAAAGCAAATAGAATGTTAGGTATTATTAGGAAAGGAATGGAAAACAAAAATGAGGATGTTATAATGCCTTTGTATCGCTCCATGGTGCGACCACACCTCAAATATTGTGTTTAATTCTGGTCGCCACATCTCAAAAAAGATATAGTGTAATTAGAAAAGGTGTAGAGAAGATCGACAAAAATGATAAAGGGGATGAGACGACTTCCCTATGAGGAAAGGCTAAAGCAGCTAGGGCTCTTTAGCTTGGAGAAAAGGCGGCTGAGGGGAGATATGATAGAGGTCTATAAAATAATGAGTGGAGTTGAACGGGTAGATGTGAAGCGTCTGTTTACGCTTTCCAAAAATACTAGGACTAGGGGGCATGTGATGAAGCTACAATGTAGTAAATTTAAAACGAATCAGAGAAACGTTTTCTTCACTCAACATGTAATTAAACTCTGGAATTCATTGCCAGAGAATGTGGTAAGGCAGTTAGCTTAGCAGAGTTTAAAAAACGTTTGGACGGCTTCCTCAAAAAAAAAAAATCCATAGACCATTATTAAATGGACTTGGGGAAAATCCACTATTTCTGGGATAAGCAGTATAAAATGTTTTGCACTTTTTTGGGATCTTGCCAGGTATTTGTGACCTGGATTGGCCACTGTTGGAAACAGGATGCTGGGCTTGATGGACCTTTGGTCTTTCCCTGTATGGCAATACTTATGTACTTATGTAAAGCAGGAGCAGTCCCAACGGGGACCTGTTTCATCACATAGGCTTCCTCAGGGGAATGAGCTCACTATCAGCGATTTATGATAATGTCCGCATGCCATCACCTTTATGCAGACTGCAACAGCCTCCAGTTTTAAAAGATCACGATCCACTAAATCAAAAGCAGCTGATCAGTCCAGCTGCATTAAGATAGATGGAACATCTATCATGTTCAAGAAAGCGCTATCTTAGATACAGATAAAACAAATACTGAATTATTACAAGAGCTCCGTAATGTTTTTTTCAGTATATCCTGGAAAAACAAGATTGATCATTCACCATGTAGAAATTCCACAGGGTAAGAGTGATATAGAGATTCAACTGATTGACTACACATAAACTAGGATTGACTGAAAAATTGCTCTTGTCCTCAAAATGGATGGATTGATTAGGGTTTGTATAAAAACTTATTGTACCCAAATTTGAAGCTTATCTGAAATCATGAGTTGTTGAACTATGGAAAATGAAATATTTAACAACCTTTGATTTAACAAAAGGGGCTATAAAATTCCATTTATAGTGGATTCAAGAGAAAAAGTATATTTGACAAACTATCTATGTTATATTGTTTCATGATTCAAGCATTTGGCTTTAATAGGGCTCCAGAGGCTTGTCAATATCTCATGGATAAGATTTTGCTGTTTCACTCCTACGCAGCAGTCTGTGTGAATGATGCTGTCATCAACAACAGAATCTGGGAAGCATTTGTACAGATGTTAAAAGCAATCCTGCAATCATTTGACAAGCAAGTATAATAGAAAATAAATACTTTGGATATTCTTTAGGGAATAAGCAGGTGGAACTACTATTAAGAGAAATTCAAGCCATATGGCAGCATAAAACTCTAACCATAATAAAGCAGGTTGCAAGCTTTTTGGGAATGACAGTCTATTATTGTAGATTTATACCAAACTTATGTTTGGGAACCAAAGCACTGACAGATCTGACAAAATACTCATTACCTGTGAATGTAATGTAAATGATCTATGTTCTCAGAGCAGTGATCCTACTGTTTACCTCTATATTTTAATAAGGCTTATCACAAGTTTCTCTTTATTGTAGTTCATAGATCATGGTAGCAAAGTTACTTCTGATTTCTCTGTTAAGCACATAAGGGACTTTCTCTCACAGGTGGCCCAATTAATCTTCACCTGGTCTGCAGAGAGAAAGAGACAGCGGTGGAGCTGACACTGCACACAAATCCAGCAATAGATAAGAGAGCTGGACACACAGAGAAGGTGAAAGGAGGCCCAAGAGATGTAAAACAGCCTGCCCAAGGAAGCAGGTGTTTACAGAAAGTCAGGAAAAGAACATAAGATGATGAATACCTGACACCTTTTTTATTGGACATAATAAATTTCTTGATTATTTATTTATTGCATTTGTATCCCACATTTTCCCACCTCTTTGCGGGCTCAGTGTGGCTTACAATAAGATATGAATAATGGAAATACATTTGTTACAACTTGGTTATGGGTTACATTGTACAAGTTATGCGAGATCATCGAAGTATCGTTAGGAATATAACAATGGGACATCAACATTGATACATTGGAAGGAGACAATGGGAAGCATAAAGGGCAGTATTAAGACACAAAGACATATGGTGTATATATTTCTGTGAGTAAATGTATGAGTGATGTGGAATTACGGGGGTTGAGAGATCAGAAGTGGATGTATGATGCATTGATGAACAGTGAGTGTGGACTCTATGTGTTTTGGCTCTTTCCGTAAATTGTTTCAAACAGATGGGTCTTCAATAATTTGCGGAAGGAAGCTTGTTCGTTAATCGTTCTTAAGTTGCGCGGCAGTGTATTCCAAAGCTGCGTGCTCACGTGAGAAAAGGTTGACGCATGTAGCGTCTTGTATTTCACGCCCTTGCAATTAGGGAAGTGGAGGTTGAGGTATGTTCGGGATGATCTTTTAGCATTTCTGGGTGGTAGGTCTATCAACTCGGACATGTAGGCTGGGGCTTCGCCATGAATGATCTTGTGGACTAATGTGCATACTTTAAAAGTGATGTGTTCCTTAAGTGGAAGCCAGTGTAGTTTCTCTCGTAGTGGTGTTGCCCTTTCATATTTTGGTTTTCCGAAGATGAGTCTGGCTGCTGTGTTCTGGGCTGTTTGAAGTTTCCTCAGTATTTGCTCTTTGCAGCCTGCGTATAGAAAAAAGCGGGAATTCAGCCATTTTACCCATCCAGGAAAAATGACCCAACTAAGCATGCACTGCGGCTACTTTTTACCACAGTTTGGTAAAAGAGTCTCTATCTGTCTTAATGTGTTAGAGGCCGGTACAGGTGCATGCCGACATCTAATGTTCAGTAAAACCTGTGCCAACTGATTAACACTGTTTAGTAAAAGACTCCTTGTGTTCGGTTTACAAGTCTTTTAACATGGGAGTCCATATCTGTCTTTCATCTAAGGTTGCAGATTATGGTGCTCATTTTCAAACCACATAGACATACAATGTAACTTTGTAAGTCTATGTGCTTTGAAAATGAGCCTCTAGGTTTTCTTGTGCTGTTTTTGTTCTCAGAAAAATTTGATTCATTTACCCTCGTTATGTACTATAAAGCTGACAACAACTAGAAACAGGGCCTTTAGTTATGCTGGGCCTTTTCCATGAAATTCTTTGCCCTGTGATTTGTGATGTATTCTTACATACGTCTCCTCAACGAAGGCTTTGAAAACGAAGGCTATTTCAATACAGTTATGGGTTAGACTCATGATGTTTTTGAGTTTTCAGCTAGGGATTAATGATTGCCCTAATATAGTTGTTATTATTCAGATTTTATATTGAAGGTTTTATACTTTATTTTGTAACAATTATTTTGTTTTTATATTGTAAACCACTTTAATACTACTGTGCTAAATAGTACATTAAGTTAATAAATCAAATTAAATGAATTTGGCCCTCCCCATTTTGTTTCTTTATTCACCACTATGCCCCCTCTCCCCCCCTGGCACACCTCTCCTGAACTAGCAGGAAAAAGTGTAGAGCCTTGCTGTGGGCGTGGTGACAAAAGTATTTTGTGAGTGAACATGAGGGCTAGGCAGGGACATGCATCAAATGTTGTGCTTAAATTAGAATTTAAAAATGTGGGGTAAATGATCATAATTATCATTTTTTGTTTCAGTAGCTATGATTTAGCACCCTTTAAATCATTCTTTAATACTTTATATATATAAATAAATAAATATCCCATAAAACAAACCAAAAATAAAACAAAATAATTTTTTTCTGTGTTAAATATTTAGGGGCCCTTTTACCAAGCGGTGGTAAAAGGTGGTCCGTAGTAGCATCAGCACCTGGGATTGCCACACGCTGAGGCCACCTTTTAGCGTCATGGGTAAAAAGTTTTTTTTTAAAGAGGCAGTAAATAGCCGTGCAGTGCTTTAAAATTTCATGCACATCCATTTACTGCTGGAGCCCTTACCTGCTAATTCCTGCCCGCTGGCGCTAGAAAATAAAAAAAAATTTTCTAGCACTGCAAATGGTCCGTGGCAGACCTGGAACTACCGCCGGGATCCCGGGAGAGCCCAGAGGTCAGGCCAATTTGCCACATGCAAATCCATTAGTAACCCTACCGCTTCATAACCAACTACAACACATCTCCATCCCTCCCTTACTATGATCGTCTTTTTCGGTAATTGCCTGATTAGATCGACTTGTTAGCCATGTTATCTTTGTAACATCAAATGTATCTCCGTACCCTGAAATGGTGATGCCATGACAGGTGGGAAAATGCGGGATACAAGTGCAATAAAAAATAAATAAATAAAAATCGTAAAAGGGCTGCTTCGTTTTTATTATAGATTAAATTTGTATCTTCAGCATTATTATTATTATGTTGTTTACATATTTGGTGAGTGGTTTGGTCAATTTACATTCTTTACAAAGAGGCCATATAGATATAAAGTGGAAGCATATAGATATATAGAAATATAGCAAAATGAAAGCAGATAATGACCAAATGGTCTTTCCAGTCTGCCCATCCATGTCATCTACGATCCCTTTTTCTCCCTTAGAGATCCTATGTACTTGTCCCAGGCTTCCTTGAGTTCAGGTACAGTCTTTGACTCAGGACACCCTTGTGGTGATTTCATTATTTATTTATTTATTTATTTATTTGTTGCATTTGTATCCCACCTCTTTGCAGGCTCAAAGTGGCTTATAAATGATTATACATGCATGAATGTACTGCTGCTTATACATATATGTGGTGGATTTTGTTAAAGAGCAGTTAATTAGCTAATTTTGACGCAAAGGAGGTGGTTTTGACTGTCAAAGAAATGAACACATTTTCTCCCTCAAGCACTCCTCCAAGCCTCGGGTCTAAAAGATAAATTAGGTGAGAGATCTGTGTGCCTCTAAGCAGATGTAAATGCTGATAGGTAAAAGTGTTACTGTATGTGTATATTAAAATGCAGAATATATTTATACTGCAAAGGACTGCTCAGAACAGGTCTCCTTTAAATCCCTGGGTACTGCCATATATATATTTAAGTAGCACCTTTTCTGTAATTCCTACATGTTGCTTAGATAGATGGATGGCAGAGTATATTTATTTGGAAATTCCCAATTCTGAAGAGTGAGAACAGCTTTGCACTTTCTAATGTCTGTGCCTAAGGAACACTCCTGCAGTTCAGCTTTGCTTCCCAGATATCCTGTTCTGAATCTTGCATAGTATGAATCCTTGGATTCTGATTTAAGAAGTTGGAAAATATGTGGGCCATGCAAACACATCATGGAGGTTAATGTTAGAACTTCTCCTTCTCATCTCCATTTTCAGTTTGCTGCTGAGCAGTGTTTTGACAAGGATTACCAGACTCTGGCTGGCACTCTCAGCATTCACTTCTCAAGTAACCAGCTTTGAAGGGTTGAAGAAACACATGTAGGTAAGGCCCAATGTACATGCTTTGAAAACCTACAGTGGCTTCAGCTAAGACTAACATGACTCTACTGGTTCCAAGGATGATGATCTTTTTATCTCACTCAGACAACAGTGTGATCATGATTAGGTGCACCGTAACCATTTCAAATCAAACTATTAAGTACTAAGGGCTAGATTCAATATATGATGCCTGGAAAATCCATGTGGAAATCATTTTCACCTCAGCGTATTCTACAAACTTTCTGCACGGAATATTGAAACCGGCCAAAATCGGCTTTCGATTATACCGATTTGGCCGGCTTCAGGAGATGGCTGGCCATCTCCTGATTTGTGTTGGAAGATGGCTGGCGATCTCTTTCGAAAATAAGCTGGAAAGTTACTCAAAGTTGTTAAATCGAAAGAGGACTGTGAAAGATTAAAGAGCGCCTTACGAGACTGGGAGACTGGGCATCTAAATGACAAAAATTGTATGCGTGGTTAAATCATGCTATTAAACTGAAAGTGAGGTGCGGAATGTAGCTGGCAAGTGTGCACAAAGGATTTCCGGTAAGCGCGGCTCTTATACTCATGCCAGACAAAAACGGAAGTGTTAGCACACATTGGCACCTGTTCTGTGCCTAAATATGTGTGCTTTGAGTTTTGTTTGGATACACGCACATACTTGTTGCTTACTCTCTGCGTTTACAATTTACAGTTTACAGCCATCTGTTCCACATACATTAACATCCATGCTCAAGCATTCTGCACACAATAACATGTGCACATACCCAAGAGGCGGCTAATACATAGGTGTGGCTTATGTAGAGGCACATTTACATGAAAGCAAAAAATCTACTAAGATGCAGCTTATAATTGTGGTGGCATATGTGCATGAAAATACAGTACGTGAAGTTGTTTTAACTCAGGAAGTATTTCTTAATGGTTACTACTACTACTACTATTTATCATTTCTATAGCGCTACAAGGCATACGCAGCGCTGTACACCATACACAAAGTCAATCCCTGCTCAAAGTGCTTACAATCTAGATAAGACAGTACACAGACAGAGCAAAATATATTGCCCTATTTATTTCATACTATTTATTTTATTTATTTATTTTTGTTACATTTGTACCCTGTGCTTTCCCACTCATGGCAGGCTCAATGCGGCTTACATATTGTATACAGGTACTTATTTGTACCTGGGGCAATGGAGGGTTAAGTGACTTGCCCAGAGTCACAAGGAGCTGCCTGTGCCTGAAGTAGGAATTGAACTCAGTTCCTCAGTTCCCCAGGACCAAAGTCCACCACCCTAACTACTAGGCCACTCCTCCACTTTAAAGCTAATCTATGCAAATATGTATTCACCGATAAATATGTATGTATGAACAGTATGCATATATGTGTGTTTATTTTCTTTTGATACTGTCTTTCTGTCAAAGTGGCTTACAAAAAGTTCAAAACAAATCAACCAAAGATGAAAAAGACACTTCAATCATCATGGCAGTTTTAAAATATATTTTTCTATAGAGCAAAACAGGTAATTTGTTTTTGCAAGCTATACATTTCAACTCTTTTAAGATATTTGATAATATATATCTTATATGGAATGGTAGTGATACAATGTAAAATGAGCCTTAATTTTGTCATTTAATGGGTTTATCTTTTCCATGCAAGAATCTTCATTATTACAGTTCAACACTTCAGTGGCCTATCTTTACATTTACCCATCAGTTTGTGAATGTATTGGGTGTGAATGATCCATTTTAAGTTGATACGGTGCTTAAATTAAGACCAGACTTAGATTCCAATTGACTGTCTTGAGACACATGATGAGAGAAATCAAAGCAAAATAAAGGCTGTATTTAATTAGCAGGCCTCGCCCCCTATAAATATTGATTTATCACTTTGGTTTTCTACAATCATTTTTACCGGATACCAAAGGGATTTGTATATCCTGCTTCGTTTTGGTTTTAATTAGAAAGCCAAATGAGGTCTGTAAAAAACATGTATGGGTTGTTACTTTGAGTGCCAAGGAATGATTGTTTGTCCCCTCCTAGATATATCATATTCTCCTGATTTGTAGTAAAGTTAATTGCAATGGGTACTGCTGTTCTAATCAAGGGTGTTTCATATTTCGCCTCTTTTTGTGAGAAGGTGCATCAGATTTCATTTAAGATTTTGCAATTTTTTTTTCCACAGAGAAAGTTTGATGTTGCAGAGAACCAGGAACATTCTACAGTCAAGTGGAATGTTACTGAGGCAGCGTTATTTGGGTGTTTTGTGACATACGGACACATTAGACCGGAAATCTCAACTTTGGCAGTCATTAAAATCATGAAGCACTCTTGCTAGTCAGGTTTTCGGGATATCCATAATGAACTTGATCTGCATACACCGCCTCCATTATATGCAAATCTCTTTCATGCGTGTTCATCGTGGATATCCTGAAAACCTGGCTAGCAGCGGGTACTCCAGGACTGGACTTGGAGTAGAGACGGCTGAGGGGAGACATAATAGAGGTATATAAAATAATGAGTGGAGTGGAACAGGTGAATGTGAAGCGTCTGTTCACGCTTTCCAAAAATAGCAGGACTAGGGGGCATGCGATGAAACTACAGTGTAGTACATTTAAAACAAATAGGAGAAAATTTGTCTTCACCCAACGCGTAATTAAACTCTGGAATTCGTTGCTGGAGAACGTGGTGAAGGCAGTTAGCTTGGCAGAGTTTAAAAAGGGTTTGGACGGTTTCCTAAAGGACAAGTCTATAGACCGCTACTAAATGGACTTGGGAAAAATCCACAATTTCAGGAATAGCATGTATAGAATGTTTGTACATTTGGGAAGCTGCCAGGTGCCCTTGACCTGGATTGGCCGCTGTCGGGGACAGGATGCTGGGCTCGATGGGCCTTTGGTCTTTTCCCAGTATGGCATTACTTATGTACTTATGGACTTTGGAAACACTGCTTTATAGAACAGCAATTGGGGTTTTTTGTGGCATTTGTTTTTGAGAGCCATTTATCAAATCCCTCCACTGCAAGTTACACTAGGTGTATCCATTTATGCTCGAGTTTGACCTGGCATAAGTAGGCACATCTAACTTTTGGGTGCACCAATGTGGTTTACGGTAGTATCATATAACAGAAGATGCACAGATGCCATTATAGAATAGACGATCCCCACACAACATTGGAGCACCTGACAGAGGGTGCCCATTTATAGAATTGCCCCCTATGCTATTTAAATCTTGAGGAGGACCACAGAGGGGTGGGTGTGAATATTTGTGTATAGGCATTATGGTTTGGGGGAGGTTTAGGTGTGGGTAGGGATGTTAGGGGGGGGGGGTAAGAGGCATATTAGTCTATGGGGGGAGGGCTGGGGTGTATATGGTTGTGTACGTGCAAGACCCATTCCACCCCAGTGTACAGAGTTCAAACCACCTGGAATGAGAGCTTAACATTCCAGAAGATCATCTGTCTTCACTGATAGTAGGGAAATGAGAGCCTTTTTGCCCACATTCCTATGGCTGCTGAATACTGCCACTAGGCTGTGCTTTGCCTATCATGTAATGAAGCATTACCTAAAACTTAAGAACATGAGAATCCTCCACATACTGGTTTAGCCCAAAGGTTCATCAAGCCCAGCATCCTGTTTCCAATACTGGCCAATCCTCAACACTGTAACTGGCAGGATTCCAAAAAGTAGCCAGATTCCATGCTACTTATTCACAGGGAAAAGCAATAAATCTCCCCAGGTCTACCTTAATAACAGTCAACTTTTTCTCCAGGAAGTTGTCCAAATCTTTGCTAAGCTCAGCTACATTAACTGCTTTTACCATATCCTCCAGCAACAAGTTCAAAAGCTTAGCTATGCGTTGACTGGAAAAAATATTTTCTCCTATTTGTTTTAAGTATACTACTTTGCAACATTGTGGCATGTTCCCTACTGGCTACCAGTACCTTACAGGGCTAAATTTAAAATTAAGTTTGAGTTTCATGGCCATCAGGTAAAATGGGCCAAAGTACTTAAAAAATAAGTTAACACTTTACACAACTTTAAGATCTTTAAGGTCCTCTCAGGGATCATCACTATCTGTACCCTCATCCAAAGAAATTGTACGATGTGATACCCGCCAGTGAACCTTCTCAGGAGTAGCCCCCATGCACTGGAATTTACTCCCGGAGGGGCTACGTATAACTCGAAACTACCTCTGCTTCAGGAAGCAGGTGAAAACTTGGCTGTTCTCCCAAGTCTTTAATATGTAGTGTGACTGACTATACACACACTCTGCACCTGGACTAGCTTGCTATAGATACTGTAACTTAGATCAGTTCTTTATCTCTTGCTTAACTATACAAAGATCTTGCCTTGATTTTAGCTAGCCATCAAATTATCCCAACTGACTCTGTACCACACATCTTATTCCCATCATATATCTGCTCTTGGTCTCTCAGCTATATGGTAAGCCGTATTGTAGAAAATCTTTAGCATCATATCTATGTTAGTTGAATGTTCTATGCATGCTTATTAGGTGTGTCATTAGTATTTGCTAACATTGTATTATATCTGTAGTATTTGAATTCTAGTGCTGAAAAATGTGTATATTTGTGATACTGTTTCACTGTACTTCTATTATTAGGTTTCAATTTGCTGTTTTCAAGTTTACCTCATTTATTGTATTTATGTTTATTCTTAATTATTTTACTACTGTTATGCTGTTAACAAAATTGTAAGTTTTATGTTAAACTGTACCTGCTGTATATCACCTTGGGTGAATCTCTTCATCAAGATGGTTAATAAATCCCAATAAATAAATAAATAATCAAACAATTGATTCACGTTTACCTGTTTTATTCCACTCAAGATTTTATAGACTTTTAATCATTGTTATCACCCTTCTCTGTACCTTTTTGTAATCCTAACATATCTATTTTGAGATGCGGAAAATATAATTGCATGATATTCTTTGATTTATTTTCTATTCCTTTCCTAATAATTCTCAAAATTCTGTTTGTATTTTTGGCTGCCATTGAACAATGAGCATAAAAGATTTCACTGTATTTTCCACAATTACACTTAGATGCTTTTCCCGGGTGTTGACTCCTAATGTCAAAATTAGCATCATGTAGCTATTATTTGGGATATGCTTCCCTATGTGCATCATTTTGCATTTGACCATATTGGATTTCATCTGCCATTTGGATTCCCAGTCTCACAAGGTTCTCCTGCATTTCCTCACAATCAGTGTGCAATTTAATAACTTTCAATAATTTGGTGTCATCTGCCCATAAATGACAATAATCCAGCTACATGCAATTCAGAAAGTACGCTCCTATCTTCATTGGGGTATACTTTGCTGGCAAGCATTCACATGAATGGAGTTTGTGCAGAGCATGAATGGGGCATACAGTTATGCATGAAAATGATAAAATATTATAATTTATATATGTGTCTCCACAATCTATGTGCTAGTATTCACACCAGCTCCATGACCGCTATAACTGCTCATGCTGAAAAAACATACATGCATATACTATAGACCTGGTTATGCTAGTATTCTATACAGAAAAGTTGCACCGAATTTTCTTTATAGAATAGGTTATGAAAAAAAAGAACATAAGAACAACCATATGGTGTCAGACCAATGGTCCATCTAGCCCAGTATCCTGCTTCCAGCAGTGGCCAATCCAGGTCACAAGTACCTGGCAGAAACCCAATTAGTAACAATATTCCCGGCCCAAGCTACCAATCCTGAGGCAAGCACTGGCTTGCCCCATGTGCATCTCAATAACAGACTATGGAGTTTTCCTCCACGAATTTCTCCAAACCTTTTTTAAACCCAGATACGCTAACCACTGTTACCACATCCTCTGGCAACGAGTTCGAGCTTAACAATTCTTTGAGTGAAAAAATACTTCTTATTTGTTTTAAAAAGTATTTCCATGTAACTTCATTGAGTATCCCATAGTTCTAAGTAGGCACCTTCTAGGTGCTTAAAAATAGGTACCCATTTATAGAAATGCCCTCCATAGGCCAGATTTTCAGAGGCAGCAGTCAGTGTGCTGGCTTAAATATTGGCCATAATGTTTCAATTCATACATATATTCAGCATTTCTAAACACATAGAGGCATATTTTCAAAGCACTTAGCCTCCCAAAGTTCCATAGAAACCTATGGAACTTAGCCTCCCAAAGTGCTTTGAAAATATGCCTCATAGTCATCGGTGCTAAATATATGTATTTACCATTGACCACTGCCACCAATGTCTATTTAGATCAGGAGTTCTCAATGCAGTCCTTGGGACACATCTAAATTTACATGCCCTACCTCCATGGTGTGCAAATCTTTCTCAGTTATATTCATTGTGGGGATCCTGAAAATTGACAAGCTAGGTGTGTCCCAAGGATTGGGTTGAGAGTCCTTGATTTACATCATCCCTGTGATGCAGCAAGCCTAAACTAAATTTACAAAGATGAGCGTCTATTGTAGACCAGCACTGAGTGCTGATTTCAGCACCAAAATTTGGATACCAGGACTTATGCCTGTTGAAACCAGGTGTAATTGCCAGTGTCCAATTAGGGCACACATTCCCAGTTTTCTATAACATTGCATACAAATTTTATGAATGCCCTGACCCACCCATGCACCTCCCATGACTATGCCCCCTTTTGGGTTGCACGCTATGGAATTTGGGTGCACATTGTTATAGAATAGTGCATAGCAAGATGTGTGTGCAAATTCAAATTAATGCCAATTAGCACCCAATTATTGGCACTATTGGGTGCACATCTTGGATCAGTGCCCAATTTTGGGCACCATATATAGAATCTAGGGGACAGTGGTTTAAATATTGCCACTAAATGGATAGTTCTGGGATGCTGCTCTTGTTCCACCCTAACTCCGTAACTGCAACATATAGAGAATGGTAGACTAGTTAGACAGATTTTCAGCTGAAAATCTTTTTTTTTAATTGAAATTTCAAACTTGAGGCCAACATAAGCACACGTACATAAATCTAGTAAAAACTTCTCTAAAGAAATAAACCGATCTAAGAAGAAAAAGAAAAGATATTACAATATCAAGTTCACAACAACGTGGAGGGAGCAAATCATTGAAATGTTTAAGAAAAACATAACATTATTCATTAAGCTGATCAGTGACTAGGATAGTCCAAAATGCACAATTATCCAGTCTCATCAACTGATCTCACAGGAGAACTGGACATAACTTTCCTGCTAATAATGAAAGCCGATAGCTGTAGAGGTTCAAAAAAATACATATTTGACTAACCGCAATCTTTTTTACCCGGTACTAGTCTCATTCACGGTCACATTCCTTAACCAGTCTTTTTCTCCATTTTGTGTACCACTCTTTTTTTTCTCTATTTTGTGTACCATTCTCTCTTGTCACTCTCACTCACAGTCACGCTCCTCACCGGTTTCATTTGCCATATTTTTTGCACTATTCCCTCTTGTTTCATAGATACACAATGCGTTTTCACAGTTGAACTGTCTCCATCGTTATTTTCTTTCTCTATAGTTTATCCATTTTTTTATACATTTTTTTCAATGTTTCCACATCATGTATTCATTTTTATGTTTCATGTCTTTCTAGATCACAAAGTTTCATTTTTGAATACATAACAATTAAGATTGTCAAACAAATGCACCAAGGTTAGTTCTTGCATCAGAACTCTATATATATATATACCTATGTTTCTTGACATATATAAACAAAAGATCATCTCGCACATTCCTCAATCTTCACTTCCCAAATTGCAAAGGCCTAAAATATAAACTAATGCACGCATCAACCTTTTCCTATATGAGTATGCAATTCTGGAACACATTGCCACGTAACCTAAAAGCGACCTATGAACTGACCAACTTCCGAAAACTGCTGAAGACACATCTTTTCGACAAAACATACCACAATGACTAAAACATGAAAAACCTACTTATATCTAGTAAGCATTGTTAACATGCCCCATATTATATCTTCATCATACTTTCCATTACCCAATATACTTCTGTTACACTAATTTTAACTCTCCTCTCATTTCCACTTTCCACTATATATTGTAAGCCACATTGAGCCTGCAAAGAGGTGGGATAATGTGGGATACAAATGCAATAAATAAATAAATAAATGTTTGTCTCTTTTTAAGAATCACCTTTGACCCCATGCATTGGCTTTAAAACCAAAGAAAAATTTTCTAAATTACTTCCTTTTAGATCCTCTAGGCAAGGTTACACATTTGCCTGTCCTCTTTGTGTATATATTCATATTTTAACATTTTTATATTTTTGGAATTGTATTTTATCTGATTGATGATAAATTCTTTTTTTATTTTATTTCTCTTTCATTTCATTTTCTATTTTGAATTCTAAAATGTTTTTAGCTTACCACTGTATATTAAAATGTTGACATTTTTATGTTTATCTTTTTGTATACATTTAAGATGTTTACAATTGTTATTATTTGTATTTGTGCAGACTTCTGAAGAAGGCACTTTCAGTGCCGAAACATGGTACTATGTTGAGTCATCTTCTATTAAAATTTGTAATCCATTTTGAGTGTCTTGGGTCTGTTTTGAAGAGCCTGATTCTGTTCCCACTCCTTGCTTTCCACTGTGACTGCTTGTGGGACATTGATGTTCTTTCCATTTAGTTGTTTTTTCTTGGTTTGAATAACTAAACATGTTTTCCAAACTCTCTGTTTTATGTTTCAAGAAGATATTTTCTTTAATCATGGAAGACTGAACTGCTTGATTAGTCTTAATATATTGTAACCCCCCCCTTAGAGGGGCAGTTTTGAGGGTCCTCCAGTGCACTCTGGTGTTCCATGTGGTTGTTTTTAAGGAGTCTTTTGACTGTTACTGGCCTTGTGCATGTCCCTGGTTGCCAGTGGTCATATTGGTGGCCAGAACTGCCATTTCTGGGGTCCAGAGGCATTCTGAGGGTGGCCGTGACTTCCGTGTGTCTTCTGGGCCATTTTGGGACCAACTCCAGTTGGTATTGGTCACCAGTGGCCAGTGGGGGGTTTCCAGAGGGACTGGAGTGGGGAGCATGCAAAAATGTGACCAGCTGCTAAGGTACGCTGGTCGCAAATGAAGGGAGGCAGGCAGCAGCCAGCAGGAAAATGACCGGCTTTGGGCCTGGCCTGCTGGATAGGAGAGGACTAAGCATATGCAAAAGTTTGCACATGCTCAGTGCATCTCCAGATCTCCAATTAGGCCCAAACAGAAGCCGGGGGCTTGATTTTTGAGCTTCCCATCCGGAGTTCCAGAGAATTTTGTGGTTTTCATGGTTTTATGGGGGGGTCTATGAAATTGCTGGGGCTCTGTTGGAACTTGAGCCAATGGTGGTCCAAAGGAACAAGGTAAGGGGTCTGGTGGCCCAAGGTTTTGCATGTTTGTTATTTTTATTTGTGGATTTTAGTTCACACAGTTCTGGGAAGAGAGGGGTTAATTTAATTTTAATTTTCTTTGCTGCTATGGGTTTTCGAGAATCTCTTGAGGACTACCAAGGGGTTTAAATTTGAGAGGAATTTGTTTAAATGGAGAAATTCAAATGGTGTTTTAAATGGGATCTGACGGAGATATAGGAGAGGTTAAATATATTATTCAGAGGTATGTCAAGTAATTTGGGGACATTTTAAGTAGTTTTATTTTAGGAAAAGGTGGGGCATCTTTTAAAAATGACTACTTTTGAAATGTAAAATCATTAAACTGTTGGTATAGTAGTGCTTATTTAATAATGTTTTGGTTAAAAATGGTATTTATTTTCCCATGAAAATATGTTAAAATATAAATTTCCCATTATTTCCTATGGGAAAACTTTAAAACAAAATGGAGATTCAATTTCAATAGAAAGGGTTCTATGAGAGAGAGAAAAAAAATAAAGGTTCCAAATTGACATTTCGATTGGCTGGGAGACGTCAGCTGTCCAATAAAATCCACCCAGGATCTGGATATTTTCTCATGAACAGGGTTTATTGATTCACAATATGAGCAAAAAACCTAAAGCAATGGAGGAATAAATGAGAAGCTCCTCAATTACAGTGAATAGTCTTCCATTTTTTTCTCATTCAGGGTCAATTTAACCATTAGGCAAGGCTAGGCAGTTGCCTGGGGGCAGTTCAAAGGAGGGGGGAAAAAAGCTTTGACAAAGCAAACCATAGATCTCAACAGCCACACACAGATACACATACACACACAAAAATCAAAGTTTCACGTTCAAGTGTGATGTCCAATTATGCATTTTTACAGGATTGTTGTTGTTGGGACGATCATGAATGCAGAGTTCAATTATCAAAATCTTGGTTAAGAAAAGCAGGCTAAGAGCTTGAAAATTATTTGAGAGGGGTGTAAGGCTGAATTGTTTAGGGCACCCAGTGCTCTTGAACCAGTCCTGCTTTTAAATTCTTAGAATATTATTTTTTGCAACCTGTGATCACAGTCCAAGAAGCTGTATCTGTGAGAGAAAACATGGATAATAGGCAGTTTGTGATTGCAGATTCCAAGTTTTTAGCTCAACTCTAACATCAAAATTGGCAGGAGAACAACAGTAAAGCTTTTTTACTTTCTCATTTCCTTATCTTCATAAACAATTATGGAAGGAATAACTATTTTAAAGGCTGATGCTGGTACCTCCAGCATGGAGAGTCAGGAGGTCATGTGTGGAGGAACAATTCATTTTTTGCCTTGTGTGGAAAGTATGAAACTATTCTTGGATTGCTCTTCAGAGAAAATTAAGCTTGCATTCTTTGCCCAAGCAGCTGTTCATCTTGGTTCCCTATTAGCATGCTGCCTGCCATCTCCAAATATTTATTCTTGGCAGCAGATATGGTTTTACTTACATTTTTAGTGGGTGAGCCTAGAATTCTTTCTTTGACCATAGAAGACCATGTCTAGAATAATGACATCAGCAGATATGTGTGATACAGTATGAGAAGCATAGTATGGAATTGATAGAGCTGTTTGTTCCATTATGTATATGTTATTGAAACATTTTTGTAAACCACCTCTATAGCTATCTAATGGTCAGTAAATCAAATAAATTTGGAACATGAACTTATTAATCACTAAGGCACATTTAGTTAGGAACCCTGTCACGGCCCTCATCTAGGGGTAGACCTGATTATACTTGCTAGATAGAATGGATCATCTTTGTATTCTTGAGATGGAGATCTGCTGTCTGGTCAGAGTTGACTCCTGGTGAACACACAGTGAAGGGACCCCTCCCCCCCCCCCCCCCCCCATGGTTTTTGTGAATGATACAGGAGTGGCTTGACATTGCCTTCTCCTGAGGCATGGAGGGCTAAGTAAATTGTCCAAGGTGACAAGAAGCTGCTGTGGGATTTGAACCTAGACCTTCTGGTTTTTAGCCTACTGCTCTAACCATTAGCTACTTCTCTGCTTCAAGAGACTTCTCTGACAGGGAAACAAATTTCTCTTATAGGGCTATTCTCTTCAGTTTACTGCTGGAAATTTGTCTCCATACCAGAGAAACCTTTTTAACATATACAGGCTTATTCTCTTCAGTTTTTTTGCTGAATGGACATCATGGGTTCATTATATGACAGAGTTCCCTCTTGGCTTTCACTGCCTTTTCCACCTCACCATTATCCACATCAATGAGACATCTGAAAAGGTACTTATTTCAAACCTATGTTATAAAAGCAATAGAGGGTCGTTGTGTCTTTTAGAAATAGGCTCCCAGAGCCAGCCCCAATAGAGTGCAAATGTTGTTGCACAAATTTATACGTGCTCCAAAGAAAGTGTGCATTTGTTTGTGTGTCGCCTACACACACACCCTTGCACTCTATAAAATATGCACATAAATCCCAACCCCATCTCTGTCCTGCTGAAACTATGCCCCTTGAAGCACCCGCAGTAAAGATTGGCTTAGTTGAGTGACAAGAATAGAATTCCCACATTAAAAGGCCAATGTGAAAAACATCATTTTGAGATGAGAAATCGGTGGACTGTGCCTTATAGGTAAAGAAGAAGATCGGCAGTTAATAAAACCACAATAATAACAGACTGGATTACTGATGAACATCTCGATTTCCTACTTATTAGCGAAACTTGGATTCATGACTCCAAAGATCCAATAATTTTAGAGCTCTGCCCTCCAGGATACAAAATCACCCACTGGACACATTCTGGCAGCAATTCTATACCGACGAATGGATAACACCTATAGACTCGCCTCAATTTCTCCAAGAATGGGACAACAGATGCAACACAGTACTAAACAACATAGCACCACTTCAAACCAGAACCTCACAAAGAAAAAACTCAATACCATGGTTCAATGAAGAACTGAAAGAACTAAAAACACAGGTCAGAAGATTAGAACGAGCATGGTGCAAGAAAAAAGACGAACTTACACTCAAAGATTGGAAACAGCTGCAAAGAAAATACAAATACACTATCAGACAAACCAAAAGAACGTACTATAAAACCAAAATAGGACCAAACTACAAGGATACACACAAACTCTTCTTACTCGTAAACAAACTCCTAAACACTACACCAGTTACCTCTAACAATATAGACACCCCATCCGCAACCAACCTTGCGAACTACTTCATTGAAAAAATTATAACGCTCCGGCTCATGATACCCATCAACACAATTGAATACACAAGCATCCTTGAATGTCTAGATCAAAAACCTGAAGAAAGCCCAGCAGACCGATCATGGACCAACCTTGACATGATATCGCTAGATGAACTCTCACAACGGCTTGGAAAATATGCCAAGTCACAATGCAAATTAGATATTTGCCCCATTAGCCTAATAAGATCCGCCCCCAAAGAATTCAAAAAAGACCTCACGAACCATGTAAACCACAAACTTCAAAATGGTCTCTTTCCCACGGAGAAAGGAAACATCCTACTTACTCCGCTGCCAAAAGATGCTAAGAAAAGTACAATGGACCTAACCAACTATCGCCCAGTAGCATCTATCCCGCTCATAACCAAACTAATGGAAGGCATAGTGACTATGCCTGTTTACCTAAATAAACACTCAATTTTACATGAATCTCAATCAGGATTTCGGTCAAATCACAGCACCGAAACTGTACTAGTATCCGCAATGAACTCATTCAAACAAGCAATTGCAACTGGTAACAACATACTCCTCCTACAATTCGACATGTCCAGTGCCTTCGATATGGTTAACCATAAATACTACTACATATACTAGAATACTTTGGAGTAGGAGGTACAGTTCTCAGATGGTTCAAAGGATTCCTGACTACAAGATCATACCAAGTAACAACGAACGCGGACATATCACCCCCATGGATACCGGAATGTGGAGTTCCCCAAGGTTCCCCCTTATCACCAACTCTCTTCAACCTAATGATGATACCTTTAGCCAAACTTCTAGCCAATCAAAACCTTAATCCCTACATATACACAGATGTCACGATTTACATCCCATTCAAACATGATCTAAATGAAATCACCAACGAGATCAACCAAAGCCTACAAATAATGCACTCCTGGGCAGATGCATTCCAGCTAAAACTCAACGCAGAAAAAACACAATGTCTTGTACTCACTTCACAACACAACAAAAACAACTACTCCACTATAACCATACATTACTGCTCTCTCCCCATTGCACAAAACCTGAAAATTCTTGGAGTTACCATTGACCGAAACCTCACACTCGATGCTCACGTGAAGAACACAATGAAAAAGATGTTCCACTCCATGTGGAAACTCAAAAGAGTAAAATCTTTCTTCCCGAAATACATATTCTGTACCTTAGTACAATCAATGGTAATAAGTCATCTGGACTACTGCAACACACTGTATGCTGGTTGCAAAGAACAGAATATCAAAAAAACTCCAAACAGCTCAAAATACTCAAAACCCTTAAGAGAGAAACTTCACTGGCTTCCACTTAAGGAACGCATTGTGTTCAAAATCTGTACGATTGTACACAAAATCATCCACGCAGACGCCCCAATCTACATGCTAAACCTTGTGGACCTGCCTCCCAGGAACACCATAAGATCATCCCGCAAATTTCTCAACCTACACTTCCCCAGCTGTAAAGGACTAAAATACAAGCTGTTACATGACACCACCTTCTCTTACATGAGCACGCAGCTGTGGAACGCACTGCCTACAGCCCTGAAAGCTATTGACGAGATAACTAACTTCCACAAATCTTTGAAGACACATCTCTTCAACAAGGCATATTAAGAGAACCCATACCCTGTACAACATTACCACACCAATATTTCCAATTATTAAAGTCCACCTTCCACACTATCCTGTCTAACACCTTCGTTCTCTCTTCCCTTACTTAATCTCTATACAATACTAAGTGTATCTGATATCATGTAATGACTATGCCATAACAAACTATGTAAGCCACACTGAGCCTGCAAATAGGTGGGAAAATGTGGGATACAAATGCAATAAAATAAATAAATAAATAAATTATCACAGTGGCGTACCAAGGGGGGACAGTGGGGGCGGTCCGCCCTGGGTGCACGCCGCTGGGGGGTGCTGCGGCGCACAACTGTTGGCTCTGAGTTCGCTAACTTTGCTCGTTCGCTGCAGAGGGAGCTGCAGCGAATGAGCGAAGTTAGCGAACTCGGAGCCGACAGGCGCGCGCCGCGGCACCCCCCCAGCGGTGTGCACCCGGGGGGGTCATTTTGCAGGGGGGGTGTCTGCACCCGGGGGGGGGGGGGGGCATCGGCGATCCGCCCCGGGTGTCATCCAGGCTAGGAACTCCACTTAATTATCATGTGTTAACTGTTAATATGATAAATTATATACAGCAGTTATGTCACCTCAAGAAGTGTAATTAACTGGATTGCTGTTATCTGCCTCATAGTTAAACACAGAAAAAAGTCTTCCCTGTGTATTAACTGCATATCAGCACTCTCAAAAATGCAAGGAATGCCCTCAACCGTTAACAGGGAGGTTTTTCAATTACACAGCATTGTTTTTGATAATGAGCCATGTCCTCAACTCTATAGGGAAAATAAAGGAAATGTGTCTGTTGCACTAGCTAACCTTGCAGTCTTCTACAGTCTTCCTGAACATACCCCTTCGATGTGCACTTCTAGACCACAGCTAATGAGAAACGCCAGGCCCCCTCCCTGCCAATCTTCAAGTCCTTGCTCAAAGCCCACCTCTTCAATGTCACTTTCAGCACCTAACCACTACACCTCTACTCAGGAAATTTAGACTGCCCCAACTTGACATTTTGTCCTTTAGATTGTAAGCTCCTTTGAGCAGGAACCATCCTTCTTTGTTAATTTGTACAGTGCTGCGTAATCCTAGTAGTGCTCTAGAAATGTTAAGTAGTAGTAGTAATGTGTGTCTCTTCATTCAGCACTGCAGGAGCCAAGGGGTATGGTGCACTGTGTACCTCAGAGGCCAGGGTGCAAGATTATGCACACCTACTGGTTGGTACCAGACAAGTGGCTAGTGCGAGACATACCTTTACTTTGAGGAACTCTATGCAATCTGCCAAAATGGTGTGGGACAGCAGAGTGAAGGGGGGTTATGGGGTTGGTCTCCCTCTGCAAGCTGTCAGGAACAGACATGGAAATGCTTAGAGTAAGCGAATTATGGCCGATGTGATGTGGCCCCCCTACCTGGGGCAGCAGTGCAAATGTCTACCTAAGATTTTTGGCAAAGGATACCTGTGATAGAACCTTGGTTTCAGTTTCAAACATGGAGTTAGACTGGGAGACCAGCATGACAGGTTTGCACCAATGTTTATATGAAACGAGCCATGCAGCCCCATCAACCCCACTGTTCCCTCAAACCAGATATCTGTTGGCAGCATCAGTATAGGATAATGGGCAGATTGTGAACACCCAGGGGACATGTGGCTACAGAGTGCAATGGTGATGTAGGTGGATAGTCTACCCCATACTGTTACTCACAATGCTGTTTCTATGTACTTATTAATTAGCAGTAATTATGAGTTTCACATTGATCTGCCCTATGCCCTATTCTATAACGTGTGTGCCTAAATTTCATTGTACAGAGCACACATTACAGAATACTTGCTTAGCATGGATTATCCCAGTACCTAACTTTGAGCACCATTTACTGAATCTACCCCTAAGCTTGCAAAATACCAGTTATATTCACACGTATAAGTGCTAGTATTCTATAATCTTAGTGCTTAAATGACACTTACGTTTAGCCACTAAGATTATAAAATTTGGGGACAATGATGTGCTTCAATTGATCGCCATCATAAGGGTAACCCAAATGATTAAGGGGATAGGAAAGGCTGAAGAAGTTAGGACTGTTTAGCTTGGAGAACAGACGGCTGAGAGGAGATATGATAGAGGTCTATAAAATAATGAGTGGAGTTCAACGGGTAGATGTGAAGTGTCTGTTTACACTTTCCAATAATACTAGGACTAGGGGGCATGCGATGAAGCTACAATGTAGTAAATTTAAAATGAATCGGAGAAAATGTTTCTTCACTCAACATGTAATTAAACTCTGGAATTTGTTGCCAGAGAATGTGGTAAAGGTGGTTAGCTTAGCAGAGTTTAAAAAAAGGTTTGGACAGCTTCCTAAAGGAAAAGTCCATAAACCATTATTAAACGGACTTGGGGAAAATCCACTATTTCTGGGATAAGCAGTATAGAATGTTTTGTACTTTTTTGGGATCTTGCCAGGTATTTGTGACCTGGATTGGCCACTGTTGGAAACAGGATGCTGGGCTCGATGGACCTTTGGTCTTTCCCAGTATGGCAATATATGTACTTATGGGATTCTGCCAGGTACTTGTGACCTGGCTTGACCACTGTTAGGAACAAGATACTGGGCTAGATGAACCTTTGGTCTGAAACAGTATGGCAATTTTTATGTCCGTATGTCATCAAATTGTCTTACTGACTCTCTCATTGACTTTTTGCATTGGATTACTTAAAAAAAGAGTTTAATTTTAATTCTTACCCCTTTAGCAAGATTCTTTTCTTGGCTAGCATTATTACCGTTTGTCAATTAACTTGCCAGCGCTTGGGCTTTTGTCCTTTTTAGTACATGGCATATATTTTATTTGGGTTTCCAGAACTGCATGGACCTAATTGTGTCCCCATAAGGGGAAACCACCCTCCCAGGCCAGGTGTGATTTTTATTATTTATAATCCTTTACACCATTCTTGAGAAGATAGTTCAAGGCAGTATAAAACATTTATAACATTCATATACTGCAAAATAACAAAGTAGGAAACAAAACTGCATCTGACATCTTACCAAAGACATGCAAAACAATTACAAGGATAATATCAATGTTACTTAGCCATCATAAAACACCCATCCAGCTGAAAGATAAAACCGGAAGTTCTACAGCATTACAGTTAAGCCACTGATAACGGAAAGAACCAAGAATTCACCTTTTTATGAAAACAAAATAACTTTTCTCCTATCTAATGTCCATCAGAATAATAAGGGGCACCAAAGAAAACCCTCTTTCCTTTGTTCTGGCTTTCTTTACTCAATACAAGTGGAAACTAATAGTATAGCTGCTTATCGTTTATTTGTTTACTATACCGTCACTTACTGCATTGCAAAGTATATAATTTAAACTAGGAAATCCGGGGGTCCAAGATGGCTGCCTGACCAGATGTGTGTGCGAGAGCTCCAGAAGCTTACCTTTGAGGATTCGCGATACGGAGCGCTCCCCAGGTACAATGGGGAAGAGAAAAGGTAAAACTGCTGCTCCTACCTCCTCGAGCGCAGTTAATGTACCCACCATGTCGCAACCCACACTGGAGAGCTTCGGAATCCGCCCACCGGGAACGCCGGTTCAAACTTCTAGAAGTTCCACAACGCTATCTTTGGAACACAGTACTGAGGGAGCTACATTGAGCCCCCCTTCCGGTTTGACCCCTCCGCAACCTGGAAGGAGCAGCGGAGCTGAGAGAGGGCCGTATGAGGGAGCGTCCGGAGTTGGCGACTTTCCAACGGCTGCGGGAGGACCAGCCCTCGCCTCTACCCCAGGTACTATAACAACAGAAGGGGGATATTTGCCCCTAGGCATAATCCATGGAGATTTTTCCCCTGGATTAGGAAGAGGTTCGTCAAAACCTGAAAAAGTCACTATGGACACTCTCTGGGAGGCCATCCAAGGGGTAAACACATCTCTACAGCAGATATTGAATTATGCCCAGACTGAAATAAGTCAATTAAAATCTACTAATGCACAGATATCCACTAAGGTTGAAAATTATGACTCTGAATTAAAATCTATGCAATCTACTGTGGTTTCTGTAATTAAGGAAAATAATGCCCAGGCACGTAAAATGGAGTATATTGAAAATCAGCTTAGAAAGAATAACTTAAGATTTTTGAACTTTCCTTCATCTTCGTTTATTTCACCTATTGAACTTTTGAAAAAGTATTTCTTAGAGGTTCTGGATATTCCTTCAGAAAGTCACCCTCCAGTGACTAGAACACAGTATTTAAAAAAAGTTCTGCGTTTAACAAATGGAACACCAGAACAATCGCAAAATTTCAATTTAACTGATTTTCTTGAAAGGTCTGAAATCACAGACCGAGCTACATTGCTTGTAACTTTTGCACTGGAGTCGGATAAAAACTTGGTATTGCGTACTTATTTCCGGAAAATGAATGCCATCTTTATGGGAGCTAAAATTCAGATCTTTCCAGATCTAGCGAAAGAAACTTTAGTCAGGAGGAAAGAGTTGATGGTTTTTAAACCAAAAATTCTTTCACTCGGTGGAACTTTTTTTGTTAAATTTCCTTGTAAGTGTTTGATTTCTTTGCATGGAGTCAATTACCTTTTTTCTTCACCCAAAAGATTACAAGAATTTATTACTGCTAGAGAGAATGTGAAGGATACCCCTGAAATGGTAACTTCTAGTTAAATCTACTGTCTAGGCTGTATGTTCCTAAATTCCTTCTGGTCAATGTGACTTATTATATAATGTTTATTTCTGATATGTATTTAGTTACGTGGGTTTATTTCCTGTTCTTGGATCCACTTATTGTGGACAAATTATTTTCATTTTTTTCTTTTTTATTATTAGGTTTACTGTATTATATAGAATATTGTGAATTTCCAAAGCATTGTGATGTAATGTCATCCTTATGTGATAATATTAAAATTAATAAAAGAAAATAAAAAAAAAACTAGGAAATCCATTTTCTGATAGGATAGCACAAACGAAGCATCCATACAACAGATAACTTCCCCAGCTGCAAAGATCTAAAGTACAAATTAATGCATGCGTCAACCTTCTCCTACTTGAGTACACAATTCTGGAACGCACTGCCGCACAATCTAAAAACGATCTACGAACTAACTAACTTCCGCAAACTACTGAAGGATCATCTCTTTAACAAGGTATACCACAAAGATCAACAAATATGAACTCCTACACATATATCCAGAACAGCCCTATGATATTAACTTGCTATACTACTATCACGCTCTATCATTATCATGTACCCAAGATCTTGCAATACTAAATATCTATTTTCTTATGTATCTCCACTATTCATGATGTAATGTAAGCCACATTGAGCCTGCAAAGAGGTGGGAAAATGTATAGCCCTCCTTATTGCGTAAAGCAATTTATCCTATAATTGGGTGCCTTGGTTTAATATATCCTATGACAACCTGTTCCCAAGGACTATCGTATCTGATGAATCTGACCTCCAATGCTGAAATGTGTTTTTATATATCAAAATGACCTCAATACCTCCACCCCTGGTCTAACACCAACTGGTGAAACAGAACCTTTATGTAAAGGATACCAGGGATTCTGTGGGGTTATTTCTTATCATAGGTCATAATTTTAATTAAAGTTTAAATATTTAATTTGTTACTTAATCAAAAAAATTTTTTTGTTTGCATTGGCTGGCCTGAATCAGCACATACTCTTACATCTTACATAAAAGTATCCTAATCACAATGTATACACGGAGTCTCGTTATCTCTATACCTTCAATTTTTGTTATTCCTATCTATCCACCTTTTCCTTCTGTCTCATGAAAGGTTACACTTAACTGAATTTCAGCATTGGAGGTCAGATTCATCAGATACGATAGTCCTTGGGAACAGGTTGTCATAGGGTAAAGCAATTTATGTCATACCTGTGTGGTTCTTGGTGAAGGGTGTTCCATTCCAATCTGTTTATCAGATATTAAGGATTATTGTTCTGTAGAGCTAGAAAATAACTGTGACAAGATCTTAAACTTAAGTTCTTTACATCCTACAGTCAACTAGAAACCAATACAATATAACATGAAATTACTCATTTATTTAGGAGAAAGTGAGAGTTTATTGTCTGATGTCTATCCAAAATCAGTAGAGAAAACATTATCAGGAATATTTGAAATTTCCAGAATCAGACATACCATGGAAGTACCGGTCTACAGAATAAAATGTACCTGTAAGAAGCTACAACTGTTAAATTTCACTGGCAACACCAGATCAATAAATCCAACATATCTTAATTCAAGCCAGCTGGAACTACAGCACCTTTCTTCCTGTCAGAAATACTTGAACTTACAATCTCTGAACTATACAGGGTCAGGGTTTTTGAGATGTTAATGAGAACTCAATTTGCTTTCACTCTGTTTTAGTGGAGATAAAAGATCGGAATAAGGAGGTGTATGATTAACATTTTCTTTCATCAGGGGAAAAAGCAGTGGACTAAATCTGACCCTGAAAACTAAAGAAACACTTTGCTCTGCATTTCAGCAGATATTTTTTTCATTCTGATTTAGAAGCCAGCCAAAGCCAAACCATAGATTGCAATCAAATTAATTGATGCCCATAAATTTAAAGGTAAACTTGCTAGATTTTACTCCTCTTCATACCTCGTAAAAAAATTTAAATTGAAAATCCTTGATACTATCTTTTTATGATAGTGTAATAAAAGTGCAGGCCCTGTGTAGCTAAACACACAGTAAAGGAAGCTGTTTTAGAAAGGTCAAATCCAGGGCATTATAACCAGCTTTTTTAACACAAGACAAAGTTTTAGAGAAGACCATTACAAAAGTGATATTCGTGAAAATCATTCCTATATAATCATAAGGCGGGAAAAATATGTTAGAAAGTGGTCAAAGAAAATGTAATATTATGATTAACAAGACAGCATTATGCAGATAGATTAAACTTCTTAGACACATAGGGGGCCTTTAACAAAGCCATACTAGTGTTTTTATAGCTCTCGGCATCCCAAGGTTTACTGCCAGCTGATTTTTACCGTGAGCTAAAAATGCTAGCGTGGCTTTGCAAAAGACCCCCATAATCAACACATCAGAATCCACCAAAGCCATTTCAACAATTTCTGATGACATTACAATTGGCTCTAGCTGCCCAAAAACCTGACATAAAATTGTCAAACAAAAAAAATAAATAAATGAAGTGAAAGTTATCGTCTCACTTATTGTCAAAAAATACATCACAATTGAGCAGAATAAGTATAGCAAACCACTTACTAAAACTAAGGCCACTTTTTACCACAGCTTAGAGGTCCTTTTACTAAGCTGTGGTAAAAGGTCTTAGCACCCATATGCAGGGTGTCCCCATTCACTGAGGCCATTTTTACTGCAGAAGCAAAATAGCCAATTTTCCATTTTTCCTAATAATGGCATGCAAATCTACACCATACATATTCACTATGGATATCCTGAAAACCTGACTGACCTGCAACTCTTGAGGACTGTTGTTTGAAACTCCTGTTGTAGATCCTTTGTTTAGCCTGGAAAGCTATCAGGCTTATTTTTAAGTAGAGGAGTATGGTAGCCGTGTTATTCCACTCTTAAGGTTATTAATAGAAATCAAACAGAATAAAACATGGAAAAGAAAATAAGATGATACCTTTTTTATTGGACATAACAATACATTTCTTGATTAGCTTTCAAAGGTTGCACTTCTTCGTCAGATCCCCATGCATACCTCCTACCCACCCCCATCCTCCCACCCTGTCAGACTGTCAAAGTAATGCTTGAATGTTTTCACTTATATACACTGTCAGTTAGCACATTTGCTTATTTCCGATCTGACGAAGAAGGGCAACCTTCGAAAGCTAATCAAGAAATGTATTAAGTTATGTCCAATAAAAAAGGTATCATCTTATTTTCTTTTCCATGTTTTATTTTGTTTGATTTCTATTGATAGGCTTATTTTTGAAAGAGAAGGGCACCCATCTTTCGACACAAATCGGGAAATGGGCGTCCTTCTCCCAGGGTCGCCCAAATTGGCATAATCGAAAGCCGATTTTGGGCGCCCTCAACTGCTTTCCATTGCAGGGACGACCAAAGTTCATGGGGGCGTGTCGAAAGCATAGCAAAGGCGGGACTGGGGCATGCTTAACACATGGGCATCCTCGGCCGCTAATGGAAAAAAGAAGAGCGTCCCTGACGAGCACTTGGCCAACTTTACTTGGTCCATTTTTCTCTTGCGACCAAGCCTCAAAAAGGTGCCCGAACTGACCAGATGACCACTGAAGATAATTGGGGATGACCTCCCCTTACTCCCCCAGTGATCACTAACCCCCTCTCACCCTAAAAAAAAGAACTTCAAAATATTTTTTGCCAGCCTCAAATGTCATACCCAGCTCCCTGACAGCAGTATGCAGGTCCCTGGAGCAGTTTTAGTGGGTGCAGTGCACTTCAGGCAGGCAGACCCAGGCCCATTCCCCCCCCCAACCTGTTATACTTGTGGTGGTAAATGTGAGCCCTTCAAAACCCACCACAAACCCACTGTAACCACATCTAGGTGCCCCCCTTCACCCGTAAGGGCTATGGTAGTGTTGTACAGTTGTGGGGAGTGGGTTTTGGGGGGGCTCAGCACCCAAGGTAAGGGAGCTATGCACCTGGGAGCAATTTGTGATGTCCACTGCCGTGCCCCCTAGGGTGCCTGCTTGATGTCCTTGCATGTCAGGGGGACCAGTGCACTATGAATGCTGGCTCCTCCCACGACCAAAGGGCTTGGATTTGGTCGTTTCTGAGATGGGCGTCCTCGGTTTCCATTATCGCCAAAATCCGGGGACGACCATCTCTGAGGTCGACCTAAATGTTGAGATTTGGACATCCCCAATCGTATTATCAAAATGAAAGATGGCCGCCCATCTTGTTTTAATAATACGGGTTTCCCCGCCCCTTCGCCGGGACGTCCTGCGTGTATGTCCTCAGGAAAACTTGGGCGCCCCATTTGATTATGGCCCTCCACGTTACTCAGACTGTTCATACTGCCTTCTTAAAGTTGTAGATTTAGAGAAATGTCATTCGGGTTCTAAACCCTTTAGCACAGCAGTCCTGACCTTAGTAGTGTCTTTACTGGACTATATAATGGCCAAATCACGGGTCTTCCTATGAGAATTATGCACAGGCTCCAGTTTGTTCAGAATGTGGGGGCCAGATTAGTGCTAGGTTCTTTCAGATATACCTTGTTTTCCCTATTGCCCCCTGCTTTTAAAAATGCCCTTTAAAAAAGTGATTCTTCAGCTATCTCTCCTGTAGATGCACTTCACATGTTTCATAGTGGCATCAGCACATTCTTAAGTTCTGCTTCACATCAACTTACCATATGGTAAGGAAAACATATCCAGCAATCCTTGGCAGCCTGAAACTGTGTTTTATTTTATTTTGTAATATTTGCAGTATGAGAGTGGATTAGAAGGTCTGGCAGTTTTAGTGGCAATATAAATGATCCAAAGTGCTGGAAGTAGTGATTTGATTCTACTATAAAAGACATTGCACTCTTAAAGGTAAGACTCAAATTGTTTTGTTAGTTAAAACTATTAGTTGATGTAATAAAAAGGATCTTTGGTCATATCTTCCTCATTCAGGATGATTATCAGGCCATCACTGTGCATTTTTGACCGGCTTTAACTGTTTTAGCGACCACGGGATTCAGCAGGCGATGCACAAAGGAGATCTGCGGGCTGTTTTCCATCCGTGGTGGCATCCAATCAGAATCACATACAAATGAGCTCATTAGTAGTTAAATGTGCATTCCGTGGGATGCACAGCAGTTAACAAGTGATGCACAAAATGCAGCCCTTACCTTTTATCACGGAATTTTTACGGGAGGTCAGGAGCTTTTGTAGCTTAAAGGTGGCCTCTCAGCAGGGCAGTCTGCAGTAGTATTGCATGGGAGGAGAAGGCAGAAGAATGCAACTCGAGAGACTTCCGTGTTCCAGACATGTGTGCAGCACCTCGTACACTCTTTTATAAACAATTATACACCTGCATTAAATGCTCTCGCTGGAAATTGAAATCTAAACATATCCAAAATACACAAAAGAATCCAGATGTGATATCTCTCTATTGGGGACAGCAGGTCAGAAAGGTTATAGCTGCCCCAATCTTTGCTCCTGAAACACATCTACAAGCAGGGAATCCTTTTTGTGTTCTGCTGTCCACGGGCTTGCTGCTCAACATCTCCCTACAGCAGTTTTAAAAAAAAACCTACACCCGGCTTTCATACATGCAGCTTGTATGGTCACACCCCCTTTTCAACTATGTGACTTAGAATTTAGGCACACCATGTTATAGAATTGTGTGCATAAATCTCAATTAATGCCAATTAGTGCTGAAAATTGCTTGTTAACATCTATTTAACAGCACTGATCAGTTAGTTAACCAATTAAGTTATGCGCATTGTTATAGAGTACGCTTCTGTTTCCACACAGATTTTAGAAGCCATGTATAAAATCTGTGGGCAAATGCTAATTTTTTTAAATGGCAATTACACGTGTAACTGCTGTTAGAGAATACTAATCCAAAATAGAGAAAAAAAACCCACTTAAATAAGTAAAATGCTAAAACAACCATACCACTCCCCTTGGGCTGAGCTTCCTCCTACTCAGGGACCTCCCAGCTCTCTCTCCCCCCCCCCCCCCCCCCCCCCCCCCCCGTGACTCCAGAGACACCAAACAGTAGTAATCCCTATATAATGGGGGATTACATATGTTGTGGCCTGGGAAAATGAAACAAAAGCATTTATAAAGCCAATAACCAATGCCAGCTGAACAAATGCTTTTGAATATCATGGAAACATAGAAATATAGGACAAGACAGCAGATAAAGGCTACATAACATATCCAATCTGCCTACACATACCAACCAATAAACTCTACAATTCTTTCATCTCTCTTGGACTGTCTTTATGCTTGTCCTATGTGTTCTTGCTTTCAGGTACAGTCCTCATCTCTACCACCTCTGCTAGGATGCCATTGCTTCAAAAAGTTAAAAACAGGATGGAGTCAGTCCAGACGGCAGCTACTAAAATGGTCAGCGGTCTTCATCATAAAGTGTATGGAGGCAGACTTAAAGATCTCAATATATGTATTTTAGAAAAAAAAAGGCAAAAGAGGGAAGATATATAAGCGAACTTGAAAAGACTCTGGGTGCTGTATGTCAGACTATGGCTCGTTTTGAATGACTCCATAGTGGATCAGAAGGAAATCACCTAAGGGAGGACCATGATACGAGTAATCAACATTAAAAGCGGGAAGAGCGAGATCGATTAGAAACCAACAGTGGGGATAATTAAAGCCCCTCATCATTACCAACTGACAAGACTGATTTAAGATTTTGCGAACTGAGAGAGGTCAAGTTGATAAAAGATTGTTTTGTCAATAAGTAGGATGCTGGATATTATTATATCATTTGTTTAATTAGTGTAAGGGGCGCAATGAACCCCAGTATCATGAGTTAACCTTGGTTCACAGAAGATCTGAATGAGAGTTGAAGGGATTGGAATGTATGTGGTTTGATAGTGCATGAATGTGGATATAAAAACACAGTTTAAGATACACATATTAATGTTTGAAGAAAATAAAAGTAAATAAATAAAAAAGCATTGTTAAATGGAATAGCAGTTACTGGGTGTAATAATTAAATACTGTTAGTGACTAGATTGAAATTAAGGAACTCATAGTTTAGTATATAATAAATGTAGAAGAGTTGAGTCTCTCAATTTAGAGGAAGTCTGGAATGATAGGGCATAGGATGAAGGTGAAAGGGGATAGACTCATAAGTAACTTGAGGAAATACTTCATGGAGAGGGTGGTGAATTCATGGAATGGCCTCCTGGTGGAGATGAAAACTTTATCTGAATTCAAAACACCTTGCAACAAGTACGTAGGGAGAAAAGGGGATAGTAGACGGCATGCATGGACAGACTAATATGGTCTTTATGTTTCTATTCCACATATTGGCTACCCATTCTATAAAGAAATAGTTCCTTAACTGACACCTGAGTCTCTCCTTTCACCTTCATCCTATATTCCCTCATTCCAGAACTTCCTTTCATTTGAAAGAGAATCGTCTCCTGTGCATTTATGCAATGAAGGTATTTAAATGCCTCTAACATTTCTTCCCTCTCCTGCCTTTCTTCCAAAGTATACATCTTGAGATCTTTAAGTGTGTCCCCATACATTTTATGACAAAGACTACTGACCATTTTAGTAGCCACCATCTGAACCAGCTCCCATCCTGTCTATATCTTTTTGAAGGTATGGTCTCCAGAATTGTACACAATATTCTAAATGAGGTCTCACCAGAGTCTTATACAATGGCATCATCACCTCCCTCTATTGGTCATCCTTCACCCTGTGCATCCAAGAATCCTTCTAGCTTTCACCATTGCCTTTTCTACCTGTTTGACCTCCTTAAGATCATCATATACAATCACACCCGAGTCCCACTCCTCTTTCATGCAAAAAAACTTTTTCACCCCCTAAACTGTACTGTTTCCTCAGGTTTTTGCAGTCCAAATGCATGACCCTGCATTTTGTACATTAAATCTTGACTACCAAATTCTAGGCTATTCTTCAAGCTTTGCTAGGTCCTTGTCATGTTATCCACATCATCAGGGGTGTCTACCCTGTTGCAGATTTTGGTATCCACAAAGAGGCACACCTTACCATACAGCTTTTCAGCAATATCGGCCCACTAACCAAACCTTGCAGCACACCACTGGTAACATCTTTTTCCTTAGAGGGCATGGCATCATGATATGCTTCTTATGGGCACTGGAGTATCTTCATTTTGACACAATAGTATTTTTTGATTGCACTTGGTGGCAGATCTGCTAAGATGGTAAAAACATAGACTACAAGAACCAAGACTTAATGCAAATGCAAAGCTGAAAATGCAATGATAGCATGTAATCATATGCAACCCAGAGGGAGATATGGTCTCTACTAATGATTATATGGACGACATGGTGACATCTTGTGACATAACAGAAAATAATAGACTACAACCATGCTACAACCATGAACAGTATGGTCAACAAATATAACTTAGAGCCTCTTGGCCATCACTTTGAAAAAAGAATAAGCATCTCTTTGGACTACTAATTGTAAAAAGAACATGACATGTATATGTCCAAAATACAAAAGGGGTTTAGTATGTGAATTTTCCCTGACCACTAGGCTGCCCGTCTGTACTGCTGGGATGTTTGTGTGGCCAGTTTACTAGGAATGCTACCGGACAGATGTCTCTATGGATTGTTTTTCTAAGTTTTCCCCTGGGACTTTTTTTTTTTCTTCAAAAATGGTACCTATAGATGGACATGTTGAGTATGAAACCATCTAGCTCAAAGCCATAACTGAACCAAAAATGTAGACATTTTTGGGTTCAATTATTCAGATTTAGACGTCATATTGAAAATACCCCTCCGTATGACTAGATTTCTTTCACTTAAAAATGTAAAACGATTACACCGCACACGACATAGGAATGAAGGAGAAAGTTCACAGAATACTTACATCATAATACTTATGCATTTTCGACATTCTTAAAACAAACACTGATCTACACGTGTAACTGTACCAGTTACGTGCATAAGTGCTAGCATTCTATTTAAATCAATTTTTACTTAAAATTCTGAGGGCTTGAATAAATTGTTGGTGTTTCCATCTGCTGATAGAAAATTAGGGGGTCTGTGAATGGGCTGTGGACAGCCACTAGTGCTGTTTAGTAAAAGAGAGTGCAGATTTCTTACGAACTTTGAAAATAGGTTTTTCTTCTCTAAAGAATATTTAGCTCAAATCTATCTTTGAGGTTTCTTTACCTTTCCTTTTCTTGGGGCTGGATTATGGAATAAGTTACCTCCGAAATTGAAGCTTGCGTCTTCCTATCTCATTTTTAGAAAATTATTAAAAACCTGTTTGAGCAACAATTCTGAATTATTTTGAATGATTGCTGTTTTTAATTTTAATCTCATTTTAAGAGGGTCTTTTATTAAGGTGTGCTAGCATTTTTAGCTCACACTACAAGTCAGCTGGCACTAAATGCTGAGACGCCCAAAGAGATGCAGTGATCAGAATTGAACACAATATTCGAGGAGCGGTCGCACCATGGAGCGATACAAAAGCATTATAACATCTTCATTTTTGTTTTCCATTTCTTTCCTAATAATAATACCTAACATTCTATTTGCTTTCTTAGCCGCAGCAGCACACTGAGCAGAAGGTTTCAACATATCCTCAACGACGACACCTAGATCCCTTTCTTGGTCCGTGACTCCTAACGTGGAACCTTGCATGACGTAGCTTTAATTCGGGTTCCTCTTTCCCACATGCATCACTTTGCACTTGCTCACATTAAAAGTCATCTGCTGTTTAGACGCCCAGTCTGCCAGTCTCGTAAGGTCCTCTTGTAATTTTTCACAATCCTCCCGTGATTTAACAACTTTGAATAACTTTGTGTCATCAGCAAATTTAATTACCTCGCTAGTTACTCCCATTTCTAGGTCATTTATAAATATGTTAAAAAGCAGCGGTCCCAACACAGACCCCTGGGAACCCCACTAACTACCCTTCTCCATTGAGAATACTGACCAGTTAACCCTACTCTCTGTTTTCTATCTTTTAACCAGTTTTTAATTCACAATAGGACACTACCTCCTATCCCATGACCCTCCAATTTCCTCTGTAGCCTTTCATGAGGTACCTTGTCAAATGCCTTTTGAAAATCCAGAGACACAATATCAACCGGCTCCCCTCTGTCCACATGTTTGTTTACTCCTTCAAAGAATTGAAGTAAATTGGTCAGGCAAGGTTTCCCCACAAAAAAGCCGCGCTGACTTGGTCTCAGTAATCCATGTCCTTGGATGTGCTCTGTAATTTTGTTTTTGATAATAGCCTCTACCATTTTCCCCGGCACAGACGTGAGACTCACCAGTTTATAATTTCCCAGATTACCTCTGGAACCTTTTTTAAAAATTGGTGTTACATTGGCCACCCTCCAATTTTCCGGAACCACTTTTGATTTTAAAGATAAATTACATATTACTAACAATACTTTCGCAAGTTCATTTTTCAATTCTATCAGTACTCTGGGATGAATACCATCTGGTCCAGGAGATTTGCTACTCTTCAATTTGTCAAATTGTGCCATTACATCCTCCAGGTTTATAGAGATTTCATTCTGTTTCTCTGACTCATCGGATTTGAATACCATTTCTGGCAGTGGTATCACTCCCAAATCTTCCTCGGTGAAGACTGAAACAAAGAATTCATTTAATCCCTCTGTTATGGCTTTGTGTTCCCTGAGTGCCCCTTTTACCCCATGGTCATGTAGTGGTCCAACCAATTCTTTTGCCAGCTTCTTGCTAAAAAACAAAAATTTACTATTTTGCCTCCAACACAATCTTTATTTCAAAGTCTCTCTTTGCCTTCCTTATCAGCGCTTTGCATTTGACTTGCCATTCCTTATGCAGATTCTTATTATTTTCAGTTGGTTCCTTCTTCAATTTTCTGAAGGATTTTCTTTTAGCTCTAATAGCTGCCTTCACTTCACTTTTTAACCATGCTGGCTATCGATTGGCCTTCCTTCCTCATTTTTTCATACACGGAATATATTTGGCCTGGGATTCCAGGATGGTATTTTTGAACAGCATCCATACCTGATGTTAATTTTTGACCTTTGCAGCTGCTCCTTTAAGTTGTTTTTTTTTCACCATTTTTCTCATTTTATCATAGTCTCCTTTTTGAAAGTTAAATTCTAATGTATTGGATTTCCTGTGTTTACTTCAAAGCCGATATCAAATCTGATCATATTATGATCGCCATTATCAAGCAGCCCCAGCACCATTACCTCCTGCACCAGATCATGTGCTCCACTAAGGACTAGGTCTAGAATTTTACCTTCTCTTGTTGGATCTTGTACCAGCTGCTCCATAAAGCAGTCCTTGATTTCATCAAGGTATTTTACCTCCTTAGAATGCCCTGATGTTACATTTATCCAGTCAATATTGAGGTAATTGAAATCACCCCACTGGTCTACAAAAAAAACCCTTTTTTTCTGTAACAAGAACAAAACATACATTTTCTGGAAGATAATTCTTCCCTGAATCCAGATCTCATTTCAGAATTTCTGTATCAGCCTCAGTTTTCATGTGATAATGGTTTTTGTAAATGCTTGTGTCGGTGTATGTAGCTATTATATGTATCTGGCAAAATGACACGCTTCTGCTACAAGAATTCCAAAAAAACTGTGTCAGTTCACAAAGAAATCAAAGATATAAGCAACATAAGAGTAAAAGACCAGTAAAAGATCCTTACAAAAGACCATGTCACCTTCCTTGGAGAAATATTCAGAAAAAATAGCATGTCGGTCACGAAAAACACTCACTTTCGTATCGCAAGAAAGAAGATTACATCCTTTTAATCTCAAACCTAAAAGCTCAGCCTGTTGCTTCGACAAATTTAAATCATGAACAGTGGCGTACCTAGGGTAGTTGACACCCGGGGCCGGTCATTTTTTAACCCCCCCCCCCCCCCCCCCCCCCCCCAAATCCAGTACTAGGCATACCGAGAATACAAAACACTCAGGACCTATAGAGCAATTCTACCATACCATAAGCAGTCATTTCTACGAGTCACACAAGGAAAAGGAAAGCATCTTAAACACTACAGTGAGCACTAGAACATCAATTCACCTATTGTAAAATGAAAACAGACAGATTAGTACAGATCGTCGATCCTGCACAGTCAATGCCAACCGAAAGCCATATCTTTTTCACAAACACAGATACACCCTAATCCACTATAGAATAAGTAATCATAAACTTTCTATTTAGACAAAAATTAAACTGAACCCCCGATGCCAGACTCTGCATACAATGCAACACCACAGAAACAGAAAATGTCCCCTAGTACTGTGCAAAATATAAGACAGCAGATGTAAATTTGAAAAAACTAACAAATACCAATCACCACTTTACAAATTAACAAATAGAAATAAAACAAATACAGAAAATAAAATAATACCATTTTACTGGACTAATACATTTAGCTTCCAGAGGCCAAAATCTCCTTCCTCAGGTCAGTACAGTATAGTGCTGTTACAGTATCTTATCCTGACCTGAGGAAGGGGGTTTTGTTCTCTGAAAGTTAAGTCAAAATGTATTAAAATTAGTCCAATAAAAAGATTACCTTATTTAAATGTTCTATTTATAAACAACACAGCTACAATACTATATCCTAAAGCAAAATAATAAAAATATATATTTACAGTTTGTTGTCTCTGGTTTCTGCTTTCCTCATCTTCTTTTCACTGTCTTCCTTCCATCCAGGATCTGTCTTTGCTCTCTCTCTGCCATCCAGTGTCTGCCCTCTCTAATGTCCCTTCCATCCACTGTCTGCCCTCTCTCTCCCTTCCATCCACCATTTGCCCCAGTCTGCCCTCGTTCTCTCTCCCCCTTCCATCCACCATCTGACCTTTCTCTCTGCCCCTTCAATCCGTCTGCCCTCCCTCTCCCATCCATCCAGGGTCTGCCCGCCCTCATGCTCCCCACTTCCTTCCAGGATCTGTTGTCCCCTCTCTCTCTGCCCCCCCTTTTCAGCCCCCAGTTCCACCTGCCCTTAGTTCCAGCCCCAGCCCACATCTCCCACCGGCCCCCCTTTTAGCCCCACTATCCCACCAGTCCCCAGCCCTTTTCTCCCATCAGTCCTGAGCTTCAGCCCCCAGCCACTTCTCCCTGTCCCCTTTTCAGCCCCTAGTTTCAACCCCAGCCCTTTTCTCTCACAGTCCTGAGCTTCAGCCCCAGCCAGTTCTCCCTGTCCCCTTTAAAGCCCACAGTTTCAGCCCCTGCCCCGTTTCAGCCCACAGTTCCAGCACTAGCCCCCTTATCCCAAATACCCTCCTTTTCAGCCCCCAGTTCCAGCCCCCTTCATCCACCACATGCTTTGCAACCCCCCCTTTTCAGCCCCAGACCTATTATGGACCCATTCTCCCTCCTGCCCCCTTGTCGGACCCCAGTTCCAGCTTCAGACCCCTTCTCCCCTCTGAGCACCCCACCCCTCCCCTCCCCAATCCCCTTCTCCCCTGTGAGCACCCCTCTCAGCTCCACCACCCCTCCCCAGTTCCCTTCTCCCCAGTTCCCTTCTCCCCTCTGAGCTCCCCCACCCCTCCCCAGTTCCCTTGTCCCCTCTGGGAACCCCTCTGAGCTCCCCCACCCCTCCCCAGTTCCCTTCTCCCTTCTGCGAACCCCTCTGAGTTCCCCCCACCCCTCCCCAGTTCCCTTCTCCCTTTCTGCGAACCCCTCTGAGTTCCCCCACCCCTCCCCAATTCCCTTCTCCCTTCTGCGAACCCCTCTGAGCTCCCCCACCCCTCCCCAGTTCCCTTCTCCCCTCTGCAAACCCCTCTGAGCTCCCACACCCCTCCCCAGTTCCCTTCTCCCTTCTGCGAACCCCTCTGAGCTCCCCCCACCCCTCCCCAGTTCCCTTCTCCCTTCTGCGAACCCCTCTGAGCTCCCCTCACCCCTCCCCAATTCCCTTCTCCCCTCTGAGCTCCCCCACCTCCTTCTCCCATCTGAGCCCCCCCCCCTCCGTGGAGCGCGACAGAGCCCTCTTCTCCTGCCACCATCCTGTGGTTTTTTTTTTAATCCATGCAGCGACGCAGGCAGCGCCTCGTGTCTGCCCTGCTGTGTGCTGTCAAAAAAGAAAATCGCTTCGCCAGCATCGGGCCTTCTCTCGCTATGTCCCGCCCACTTTTGAGGTAACTTCCTATTTCCTCAAGGGCGGGACATAGCGAGAGAAGGCCCGACGCCGGCGAAGCGATTTTCTTTTTTGACAGCATACAGCAGGGCAGACACGAGGCGCTGCCTGCGTCGCTCGCTGAATGGATTTTTTTTAAAAACGCAGGGTGGTGGCAGGAGACGACGGAGCCCCCCCCCCCCCCCCACCCGCCGACACCTGGGGCGGACCACCCCCACCTTGGTACGCCATTGATCATGAACAAGATCGTTGAGATCCCCTTGTGTCAAAAAGTGGGGCACATTTGATTCACAGAGGTCCTGAAATGATGGTTCAGTATGCATATCTCTTTCTCTGTCTTCTGCATGTTTGTCACTGTATTCATCTTCACTCACTATCAAATTCTCAGGAGGCACTGGTACTGGCAATTCTTCACTGTGACATACAGGTCTTATAGCAGATGGTAAGTTAGGATATTGCACAGTTTTCCTTGTTTTCGAGGTGATTCCTGCTATTTTTGTCAGACAGAAATAACAGTCTGTTGTGTGATCCGTTGGTTCCCTCCAAATCATGGGAACAGCAAAGGGCATGCAACGTCTTCCTTTTAACCAGCCTGTCAGGAGTGTAACACACATCAAACAGCAAATGTGAGGAGCCCATTTGCGGTCCTATTCACCAACCTTACACCTGAAATATAGATCATAGCACTTTTTTACAAGAGGATTAAGTTTTCGTTTTTGCGATTTCAGAGTAAACTCTCCACAGATATAACAAAAAGAATTTGGGCTATTTGCACAGGTACGAGGCATTTCTTCTGAAATGACACAAAACACTGCTAGCCCGGCTTGATAAAAGAGATCCTAAGAGAGCTATTAGACATTTGTAAGAGCTAGTTTGTGATCACTGGTAGTCCAGTGGGGTAGTCCAGACAGGAGTGATCCCCACTCGCTCTCGCCTCTATCGGCTCCACAAGCCCTACCAGTAGTCTTGCAGTGCTACCTCTAGAGGTCAGCCTTCTATATATGGACAACAGCTGAATTTTTAGTCCCACCCTCAATTTGCCTCAGATCCTATACAGATTGCTATACAGATATAATGGGGCCAATCATATATTTATTCACATTCTATCCATATAAATGTTGAAAACCAGTGGATAGATGATTTATACAGCTACTGGCGACTGGTATCTGTATAAATCCCTTTGAAAACTGACCCAATAAGTTTGCTAGTGAAACCAATTACACATTGAGAAATTTGGCTATCACCACAGAAAGGTCACACAGAGGCATATTTTCAAAGCACTTAGACTTACAAAGTTACGTGCAGGGGCATTTTTGATATGACGTCTAAGTCCGACTTTGGACGTTTTGCAAAAAAAATGTCCAAAATCCGAATAGCAAAGGTCATTTTCAAAAAAGAAAAATGTCTATGTTTTGTTTTTGAAAATACTGTTCTGAACAACGTTTTGTGATTTGGATATTTTGTTTTTTGGTCCATTTTTGAAAAAAAAAACCCCGTCCAAGTGCCAAACGCAAAATCAAGCCATTAGGATGTAGGAGGAGCCAGCATTTTTAGTAGCCTGGTCCCCCTGACATCCCAGGACAGCAATAGGGTACCCTGGGAGGCACTGCAGTGGACTTCATAAAATGCTCCCAGGTACACATCTGACCATTGTTCCCTTACCTTATCTGCTGAGCCCCCCAAAACCCACTACTCCCAACTGTACACTACTACTATAGCCCTTACAGGTGAAGGGGGCACCTATATGTGGGTACAGTGGGTTTCTGGTGAGTTTTGGAGGGCTCACAGTTTCCTCCACAAGTGTAACAGGTAGGGGGAGGTAGGAGCCTGGGTCCACCTGTCTGCAGTGTATTGCACTCAACACTAGACTACTCCAGTGACCTGCATGCTGTTCTAATGGACCTGAGTATAACATCTGAGGCTGGCACAGCGATTGGTAAGTAATGTTTTTCATCATATTTGGGGGGGGGGGGGGTGAGAGGGGGTTAGTGACCCCTGGGGGAATAAGGGGAGATCATTCCTGATTCCATCCAGTGGTCATCTGGTTATTTAGGGCACCTTTTTGTGCCTTACCCGTAATAAAAACAGGTCTAGCTCAAAACGTCTAAGTTTTAGTCCTGGACGGTTATAGCTGAAAAACGTCTAAGTCTTAGGAATGCCCAACTTCCGCCCTGAATACGCCCCTGGCACTCCCCCTTGAGATTTGGACACACTTCTGGCAGACTTCAGAGAAAAATGTCTAAAAATAGGTTTAGAAAATGCTGATTTGGACATTTTTGTGAGAAAAATGTCCAAATGCAGACATGCTACGTTTTGGACGTTTTTCTCTTTTGAAAATGAGCTCAATAGCTATGGAACTTAGTAAATCTAAGTGCTTTGAAAATGAGCCCCCTGCACCAAGAAAACTGCTCTCTTTCATTTTAACCTTTATTTCCTGAACAACTCTATAAATATTCAAATTACATATTTAGCACATAGCCCAAAATGATTTTTTTTTTCTCCTAAAATGATTGCAGAACTGTAAACTTACTACGTACAAGGCTGGATCTCACATCACAAAAGCACCTTTCCATGTCTTAAAGAAATTTTTTTTAAGGAAATCTAAGCAGGCTATGTGTCATTTTTATATTTGGACATGTCTAATGGTTTTTAAAGATTATTCACCAGCTGTTACTCAACTTAATGTGGCATATCTTGGACTCTTTCCAACACTGCTTTCATATACTTTCTGCTTCTCGATATAATGCCTTAGCTAAGAGAGAGAAAAGAACCCTAATCAAAACTATAAACTTTCATCTTACTCATAGTTCAATTTAATTATGTGAAACAGTACCTAATAAATAGTGCAATCAGACAAGTTCTCTGTTTAGAATTTGCTGCTTCAACACCACATTTCTGGTCTTGTATAATTTGAAGCAGGTTTTACAGTATTAAGCCTCATGTAAACTTAGACTCAATGATTCATTTAATAGGCTAAAGACCATTACTTTTTTTTTTACTTTTCTGAAGTAAAGTATATGTGGAGGGACATTTTCAATATGACGTCTAAGTCCAACTGTGGGGAATATATACATTTTCAAAACAGAAAAACGTCTATGTTGTTTTTTTCAAAAAATGGTTATTTGCTAGATGTTTTTGAACTCTTTGTGTTTATCTTTTTGACTTATTTTCAAAAAAAAGAATGTCCAAGTGAAAAACGTACCAAATCAAGCAACTGGGATGTAGGTGGAGCCAGCATTTTTAGTAAACTGGCCACACAGACATCCCAGGAGAACAATGGGGGCACCCTAGGGGGCACTGCAGTGGACTTCAAATAAATTGCTCCCAGGTACACATCTCACCCATGCTCCCTTATCTTGTCTGCTGAGCCCCCCAAAACCCACTACCCCCAACTGTACACCACTACAATAGCCCTTATGGATGAAGGGGGCACCTATATGCAGGTACAGTGGATTTTGGTGAGTTTTGGAGGGCTCACAGTTTCCACCACAAGTGTAACAGGTGTGGGGAGGTATGGGTCTGGGTCCTTCTGTCTGCAGTGCACTGCACCCACAACTAGACTACTTCAGGAACCTTTATATAACATCTGAGGCTGGCATAGAGGCTGATAAATAATGTTTTTAAACACATTTTGGGGGGTGGGAGGGGGTTAGTGTCCACTAGGAAAGTAAGGGGGGTCATCCCTGATTCCCTCCAGTGGTCATCTGGTCATTTAGGGCACTTTGTGTGGCCTATTCGTTATTAAAATATCAATTTGAACGTTTTTGTGAGAAAAATGTCAAAATGCAGATTTATGTCACTTTTTGGATGTTTTTCTCCTTGCCTCGTAGTAACCTTAGAAGCTGGTATTAGGGCAGGATTAGCCCTGTGGTAGACCCTAGGGCCTAGGCAAACAAGCATGTTGGATCTTCACTGTAATGTAACAACCCTCATTTAATAAGCCCTATTTGCATTTGAAACGTGCATAAACTGACGTTTAAATGTTTATCTTGCACATCTCAAACCCAAGTGCATGAAAATGGCAAGGGGGCATGGTGTGGGTGTACTTTGGGGGTGACAAGGGTATGGCAAGAAAATATACATTTATTCCCAATTTTGGTAGAAGACTAAATGATAATGTCCTAAATGATCAACACTGGAAGTTATACCTGCTACCAAGTACTTTTTGGATTTGGTAAACAGCTGCTACTGACCAGTAGTCCACTGGAGGGATTAGGGGAAGATGCCCTCTTAATCCTCCAGTGGTATTTGTCCCCTCTCTCCAAATGGTAAGAGAAACTGTTTTCTGTGACATCGGTTATATTTCTAAAGTCGCAAAGGTAACAGGTATTTGTCGGCACATACTCATCTACGTGCTAGCTTTCAAACCATTGCTATTTTCTATCTGGTTAATGTTCAGCCATCACCAGTTAGACCTGGATATCCAATGACAGGCCATGTCCAAGCACTGGCATTGATTATCTGAGTCTGACTGGACTGTTGTTGGTTATCTGAATTTATGGATGTCCCAACCTTTATTGAGCTGAATATCATCTGGGACCCACATAAGTGGGTCTGCTAATCTTTTCCCCTGCTGATTCCAACCCCCCTTTGAATCTCTTTAAGAACTACCTTCTTCAGCCCCCATCCTGAACTCCTTGAGCTCAACCCCCTCCAGAACCCACCCCCAACACCCAGATATTGGTCCCCACTCCCAACTACCTCCAGGCTCAGACCCCCCCCCCTTCCTGAATCCTCTTCACCCACACACCTAAAGACCCAGAGCCTACTTTGAGATCCATGGCAGTCCAGTGTGGTAGCCTAGGCAGAAGGATTCCACTTGCTCCTGCCCCTAGCAGCTCCACTACCACTAGAGATCAGCCTTCCATATATGGATAGTGGTAGAATATGGCTGCTATCTGCATAATTTTTAGTCCCCCTCCTCATTTTTCCACAGACGAGATCAACCTCTTGCCTGATTCTTCTGGGCAGGATGAATAATGTAGCTTGTGAGGTTGATTGAAAGTTGCATTATTCATGTACCACAGGAGTTACTAACCTATGGTACTAAGATACTGCAGGTATACTAAGGTGCGGTAAAAGGCCAGTATTTACTACACCCTAGTATTTGCCTCCCTTACTGGTTCATAAGAAAGCTCCACCCCCTTGCTCCAGCAGACTGCTCAATTGAGGCTGGCAAACCCCCCCCCCCCCCCCCAAGTAACTGGCCAAGATATCCTTCCCCTCCCAAATTCACAAAAGTACTCACAGCTTCAATGTCACAATCTCAGAATCACGGTTTTTGCAGTCTGAGGCTCTTCTTTATCCTGGATTTCAGCTCTTATTGTATTGATTTTGCTCATTCCATAATATTGTTTGTCTTTCCCATATTCCTCTTGTATACTGGGTAGCCATTTTGTTTTTCTATTGTTCTGTACATGATCCTTATATAAATTTCTTTCCTAATAATTCCTAGCATCCTGTTTACTTTTATGGCTACCACTACATACTGGGCAGAAGATTTCAGTGCATCATCTTCAATGACAACTAGATCTTTCCATAGATGCTGACTCCCAAGGTGGACCCTAGCATCAGGTAACTATGATTTAGGTTATTCTTCCCAATGTGTATCACTTTACATTTGTCCACATTAAATTTCATCTGCCATTTAGATGCCCAGTTTTCCAGTTTCCTGAGTTCTTCCTGCAATTTTTCACAGTCCGTATGCATTTTAACAACCTTGAATAATTTTGTGTCATCTACAAATTTAATCACTTCACTTGGAGGGGCAAAATGGAAAGATCGTCCAAGTACGAATTAGGGCGTTCTTACGATAACGTCCAAAAATAGACCTGTATAATGGAAAAATAGTGTGGGCGTTTTTCGACAATCGATTATCCCTGTAAGAAAACAATCAAATGACGAGCGCATAAGCGTGACTAAATTGGGCGCCCTAACACGGTCGACTATTGCAGGTGCAAACGACCAAATCACGTGGTGTGTAAAATAATGTACATAGGTGTATCGCAAGTACAGTACATGTTGTTCAGGCCATCCAGGTACGGAAATATATGACGAACGCATATATGTGTCAACTACAGACATATCATGCTGCTCCACCCATACATTCATCATATGTGCCCATCTAAATGTGCGGATCTGCATGCACTGTACACCTACTGAACATGCAGTAAATGTATATTGTGTATATGTGAAAAGGGTCGGGTGGGGTGCGTCATACTCATCTATAGAAGGCACGTTTCACACTCCTGCAGGCATGTGCACGTCAAAGACGTCTATGCTTACGAGGGCGTCCACGTGCTGATAGGGGCCATATATGGAATGGTCATCCATATATGGAGCTGTGCATGAAACGACGTCCCTCACGCAAGGTCGTCTATATAAGGCACTTCTTTTCCAACACGTGGAAAAATGGCACAACGCAGGGAGCCAAATTTTGGAGAAGAGGAGAGCCTGCTGCTTGTCCGGCTCTGCCTAAGGCACCGCCATCGCCTTTTCATCCAGCACCACCACCTGCCCCCCAGGCTGCAGGCCATGCGAGCCTGGTCCCGCATCCGGGAAAGATTAGAGAGGTAAGGTTATGGCCCAACCCCCCTCCCCTCCTGTACCTACACATATAACAGCTCCGTCATCAATGTTACCAGCAGTAACTGGAGTGTCCATGCAAGGATCATGAGTAATATAGGAACATGCACAATCACCAATAATTTGTATGTTATTGAAACGACCACCATTCCCACATCCCTACAAGAATGTATTTCGTTAGGTTAGGTATGTGACTATTCTATTAGTGTTATGTGACAATTTCGTTAGTTATGTGAAGGCCACATTTTCCAACCCCTCTTTGGAGCCTCTGAATAGTGGAAGCATGAGACCAATGAAACCTATACCATACTTTATAACATGGTCATGATAACACATATAAAGTAGTTTAACAAGCATACATTATAATGTATACAAACGGTACTGTCTGGCCTCATGGCCACCTCTCTGGCATCATCTGCATAGGAACCAACTCGGTGGCTGCTGTGGGTGCTTCACCACCCCACCCCCCAATATCAAATATGTATGGAGGGAGGGGTCATCTCCACTGGGGGTTCCACCCCCCAAAATGGAAAAAAGGTGGCTCCTATGATTCACTACCAATGGAGGTGCCCCCCCCCCCCCAACACTGTAGACCCTCTCTCTCTGGTATGTGAATAGCAAATGAATGTGTGCAGGGGACAAAAAGGACCAACACCCCTGACCCCTGCTCTCCAAACTTATATCTTACAGACGCTTTGGAGTCCACCGGGACCTCGAGTCCCTGCGGAGGCGGTTCCGCAGGGTGAGGCGGGAGAGGCCCGACGTCATTCGGGCGGTGCGAAGGCACCTCAGGGCTCGCCGTAAGTATTCAAAAACAGGACACCTGTACAGATTACTACATACATTTCATGAATAAAGCAAATGTGTTGTACAATATCACTTCCCATGTGCCTAATAGCCACCTAGTAATACCATATCTGTCCCAGATCAAGGATGCAGGTTGCAGGGGTTCTCCCATGAGCGTGCTTGCAACGTCCGACCATCCCCCCCGAGATGAATGAGATGATATGCCACACTTTACTATTCCCCTTACTGTGGTGGCTGATTAGTGTGTCCTGGTACAGTTGCCTGAGGCCCTACTTTTACTGCATGTTATGGCCTAACTCACATAAAAGAATTGTGCTCAACACCCTTCCCACTGCCCCCCCCCCCCCAATAACTCCTACAACAACTGCCCATCAACCCCTCGTTGCATCTCACAATGCAAACATGCTGGTCAGCAATGAATTTGGTATGGCAACATGTCCTGCGTGGTGTGTATCAGAGGAGGGTCCAGGGTTCTGTGTCATGTCATCTGATGCAGCTCATTCCCCATGGGCATAGGCTACGCCTTACCACACCCTGCCCCATCCCCTGCCTCACGCCACCCAGCTACTGCACTATGCAAGCCATGTTGTATGCACTGATCTCAATCACACTCCTTTTACATACACAGGGCTCCACCAGCAGGAAGCCGAGCGGGAAGATGAGGAGGGCCACCACCTCCAGGAGGAGGAGGAGGAGGAGGAGGAGCAGGAGGAGGAGGAGGAGCAGGAAGAGCAGGAGGAGGGGCACATGGAGGAAGAGGAGGAGCAGGAGCCAGGCCAGGAGGCGGGCCACCAGCAAGAAGAGGAGGAGGAGGACTCGGAGGAGGGAGTCCTCATTATAGACCTGCATGAGGACCCCTCCCCACCTGCAGTACCATCGCCTGGCCCACCTCCATCCCCTGGGCCAGCTTCTGTGTCCCCTGGCCCACCTCCATCCCCTGGGCCAGCTTCTGTGTCCCCTGGCCCACCTCCATCCCCTGGGCCAGCTTCTGTGTCCCCTGGCCCACCTCCATCCCCTGGGCCATCATCCATGTCCCCTGGCCCACCTCCAGCCTTTGGGCCAGCGACTGTAGTGCGCCTCCTGCAGCAGCTGGTAGATGGCCAGCAGCAGATTATAGTTGGCCAGCACCAGCTGCTGCAGGAGGTGACAGCCCTACGGCAGGGCAATGAGCAGCTCCAGGGCCCACTAAGGGTACTGCTGGGGCTGCTCATTGCCCTGCTACAGAGGGCCTTACTAAGAGGGCGTGGCCGCCCTTAATTTAAATAGGGGGGCCTGTTGGTGTTGTGTGTGTGGGGGGAGGGAGGGAGGGAATTGTTGGGGTTGTGTGTGTGGGGGGAGGGAAATGTTGGGGGTTCTGTGGGGGGTGGGGGAGGGAATTGTTGGGGTGTGTGGGGAGTTGTGGGGGGGAGGAGGGCATTGTTGGGGTTATTTTGTAGGGGTGGGGGTGGGGATGGGGGGCAAATAAATTTTTGTTATAATATAACTATCAGGGTGTGTGTGTGTGTGTGTTTGTCTCCCTTGTGCATTACATATCACCAAATGGTGCTGTTGAGTTGAGAGGAAGGAGGCAGCAATATGCATAGCATTAAATGTGCTGTGTGAATGAGAAGGTGATGTATGTCTGAGAATGTTGGCCAGACAGAACGCCACCTGTTCATTCCAACCTGCATGGCCCATATGTGCAGGGGGGTTGGGCCGGGGAGGCTGGATGGATATTTGTGTTCATTAATAAAAATGGCCAGCCAGCATCTCTCTCTCCCTTCCTCCCTCCCTCCCCTCCACCATACTGACCCACATTACAGAGTGCCATCAATAAGAGATTAATAGTGTACCACGTGTGATCTGCCAGGTACACACTTCCACATAACTCCAGGTACCACATACACAGTGTTTGCTGTCTGATGGACACATATCTTTACCCACAAGCCACATTGGTGGGGTGGGGGGGGGGGCCCAAGAAGGACCTACAAACAGCTGGCTCATATTTTCACATTGAATACATCAGCTATGGTATATAATGCTGAGGAGCAAAAGGGAAACAATGGGAAACCCAATAGATGGATGGTTACTTCATCACAGTTGCAATGTAATACTTGTGTTAGGGAAGGGCACAAATAACAATGGTGCTCATTATTTGCAGGTGTGATCACACTTTCTCCAGTAGTGAACCAAGGTGTGTTACATTCAAGTATTCTGGGTTTGTGTCCAACTTTGTCTCTGAAGTGACTTGCCTTAGGTGGGATTTGAACCAGCAACCTTATGATTATAAGGCTGGTGCTCTAACCACTAGGCCACAGCAGCCACCAGGCTTTATCCACCACCAGTTACTTTGGGTTGGTACCTGTACACACACCCCTTTCCCTCACCACCACGTCATAGGCCTCAGTGGCACTACCTGTAGCCACCTCGATCATTTTGTCCAGGCTACCGATTAAAAACAATGTAATGTGCATGTTCCCTACCCTACTACCTATGGAGCAATTTAGGAAGGTGTTGCATAAAGTGCTATACACATCCATTGCATTAATCATTCTCCCCTCCCCCGCCTATGGACCTTGAGAATGGGTGGCCACTTCATAAATGGGGACTGGGGTACACCACATAAACAAGGAAGATGGAAGCTACCGGGAACCAATACAGCACCTCCAACAGCTGGCCCACACCACTGAGGACCTGCCAACCCCACAGTACAGTGCACAGGAACCTGGTGAAAACAGAGCTACCTAACATCTGACTCCAGACTACATACATACAGTGAATGCACACTCCTTGACTATGAGCACAAAGAGAAGAGGTGGCAGACAAACGAGAGCTTACCATGAACGTCTGTTTCAAGACTGTGTAGTGCGCCTTTTATCTTCTGGAACATTAGCTGCACATCTCCCTGATTGAAATGACCCTTACCGAGGGGTGCTTGATTTGGGGTGAGTGTAGCAAATTCGTGGCCCCCACACACTGCCTGCTACAACCAGGCAGAGAGAATGGGAGAAAGGAAGGGAGCATCAGGCGATGTGGAAGACAGGAAACGGAAGGCGTGGTGGCTGAGGGCCAACAATTATTCCCCCCCCCCCCCCCCTAAATACACAGGTGTACCCAAGCATGCTAAGTGAGGGTAAAACCCTGTAAATGATTATTACGAACAACCGGCAAGGTCTCAGTGCAGGAAATGGCAGGTAAAATGGCAATGAAGAAAGGGAAGGCAGGTGGAGACGCCCATACTTATCTACTCATAATCGAAAGCATGTGTTCCTAATCGCTATCTGAGCTGGGCACGCTTAGGAATTATGTGTATAATTGAAAAAGTAGCGCCCAAATCAGAAACGCCTATTCCCCCGTCTCAATGGGCGTTCTTGGCGCCTATATAAACGCCCACTCCGTATTTTCGAAAACACCATTGGTACAATGCCACCACGCATGCCGCCGACCCGGAAGGGTAATTTTCTCGAGGCAGAGGTGGAGCTCCTGGTACAAGAAATTGTACAGCGGCACCGGAGTCTGTTTGCTCCCACAGGGCAGAGGCTGGCAGCAACAGTAAAGCAGCGGGAATGGGAGGCAGTACGGGACAGCCTGAATGCTGTCTTCCATGCTGGGAGAGACGTGGAGGACTGCAAGAGGAAGTGGCGGAAGCTGAGGAGGGATGTTCGCAGGAAGGCAGGGGCCAATCCCCCAGGCAATGACACTGCCAATCTTACACCAATGGAGCTGATGGTGTACTCCCTCCTACCCCAGGAGGGCATCCACGGGATTGGCTCCATGGACACCTCGGGCCAGGCTGAGGACTCAGGTAGGTGTTTCATTATGCAGTTGGGGTATCTGTTGTGCTGCAGTACACTTGTGTTATAGAAGTTGGGGTCAGGGGGAGGGAGGTGAGGAGTGGGGGGCAGGAGGAGGGAGGTGGGTGTGGGTGTGGGTGGGGATGGGGGGGGAGTATCTCTGGCTGTCTTTCTGTATATTAACAGGCCACCTTTATGATGCTGTTGTGACCTGGTAACCCCTACTCACTAGCTCTCTACCCTTACTCCCTATCCCTACCGTTGTCATTGGGTTTCCTCTTACTTGTCCTGTGTGCCCATATTTATAGAATTAATTGTAAGCTCTATTTGAGTAGTGGTAGTGGTCATGTGTGTTATAGGAGCAAGCAGACAGGGTGGGTGCTGTGTGTGTGTGAGAGCACCCCCAATATTGAGGAAAGATCATGTAGCTGTGCAGGGAGGAGTGTTGGTCACTGGGCTTAGCACCCCCAATACTACTTTCCAGTTGGCTCCTATGGGTGTGTGTAGGTTACTACTGTGGCAGAACTCTGGGGGCCGTCCTTCCCTACTACTCCCTCCTATTTTCCCATTACCAAACTGTGCCTAGTTCCTCCTGTGACCTCTGTGCTCTACTGAGTGTGGGCCACATGCATTCAACTGAAGGAGCCTGTAATGGGGGTCATAAAGCAGTTCTATGCAGTTTAGCAAGTCAGTAGTAACACAACACATGCTGCAATGTTGTTCAATTTAACAATTATACAACTAACAGCTTGTGCACAACGTTGTGAGTGGTGTCCTTCTCTTGGCTGCTCATCCACCACCTCTACCCAGCTGCCTGCGGGCCTCTCTCTTTCGTACCCGTGTCAATTCCATTTCTCCTCACCATCTCTTTGCTGGGTCATCAGGTTGGGGGACATACCAATGTATATGAATGCTGAAAGACAAAAGTGGGTTATTTGCACCAACACTATTCCTCACTCTTGTGCTATACAGGTGAAGACTCAGAGGAGGCTGGCCCTAGTGGCCTGCAAGGCCAACGCCCTACACCATCTGTCCAGCCTCAACCTCCACAGCCTGCAGCACCAGCAGTCCAGCCGCCACCACCTGCACCAGCTGTGCATCCTCCGCGTCCACCACCACCTGCACCAGCTGTCCAGCCTCTACCACCACCAGCTGTCCAGCCTCTGCCAGCACCACCACCACCACCTGCACCGGCTGTCCAGCCTCTGCCAGCACCACCACCACCTGCACCGGCTGTCCAGCCTCTGCCAGCACCACCACCACCACCTGCACCGGCTGTCCAGCCTCTGCCACCACCACCACCACCACCACCTGCACCAGCTGTCCAGGCTCTGCCACCACCACCACCACCACCTGCACCAGCAGAGGCCGCACCTCCAGCACCGGAGGACTTTGGTGAGGAGGAGGAGGGCCCAGCTCCCCGCCAGAGGCCATCCGCCCAAAGGAGGCAACTCCTGCGGCTGGCCACGGAACTACTCCGCCACAACGTGCGCTTGGAGGAGTACCGCCAGCAGAAACTGGAGCTGCAGCGCCAAGCACTGGAGGCACAGCAGCGAGCACACCAAGAACTCCTCCAGGCGCAACGTGAAGGCCACCAGGAGGTGCTCCAGCAACTGAGACGGCTGGAGCAGAGCATCCAACACCTGCACCCTCAGGGCACCGCGCCTACTCCAGCCCCCGTGCTGCTGGAGCAGCCCCTGCCATCAACCTCCTCCTCCACTGACCACCAGCAACCACCACCAGCTAAGAGGTGGGCATTGCGCTCCTCAGCCTCTGCACCCACTCCTGCTGCTCCCATTCTGGGTCCTGTGGCCAGACCACTACAACCAAGAAGGTGGCCCGATTTCCACGGTGCAGCCGAAGCCGCAGGCTGCCGTGGGGATAGGGAGGAGGACACTGGGAGCAGCAGCTCCGAAGAGGGGGAAGAGACTTCCCGTGCAGCACCAGCTGCAAAGGAAGGGCGTGGGAGGGGTAGGAGGGGACGGGGGAAGGGAAGGGGAAAATGATGGGACATGCTGTAGGGTGAGGGTTGGTGGGAGGGGGGTGGGTGTGGGAGGGAGGGGGGTGGTGGTGGTGGTGGTGGGGTTGACCAAACACATATGCACTGTATGTAAATAATAAATGCTCACTTACATTCACCTAAAACTTGTTTCAATGAGTCTTTGTCTTGCTCTTACACCAAGCTGGTAGGCATTGAGCTCTGCTCTGTGGGCTGGGGGTGGAGGGGGCTCCTCTTCCAGCTCATCTGGGGCCTCTTCTGGTGGTGGCTGTGGCTCCTCTGGGAGAGGCTGTCCTCTGCGCTGGGCCAAATTGTGTAACATACAGCACGCCACAAAGATCTTGGCCACCTTTTCTGGACTGTAGAGCAGCTCTCCTCCAGACCGGTCCAGACAGCGGAAGCGGTTTTTCAATAAACCAAAGGTGCGCTCAATGATCCCCCGGGTGCTGCGATGTTTCCTGTTGTAGGTTTCTTCTGGCCCTGGTTGTGGGTGGATCAGGGGGGTCATAAGCCATGTCCTCTGCGGGTAGCCTCGGTCACCTTTGCAGAAAAGCAGAATGAGATAGATGAGTGTGTATCGCTTGGAGCAGGTACAGGGGGGGCGGGGGGGATTTGGATAGTGGGTTGTGGTGGAGGAAGCCAGGGCGGAGGGTTGCCCAGTGGAGGAGGTCTAGTATGGGTGGTACATGCATGTTGCACTTACCTAGTAGCCATCCACCAGTGAACTCCCCTTGCTCGAACCTGCGGAAGATGCCCGAGTGCTGTAGGATGTAGGCATCGTGGCTGGAGCCGGGGTACCTGGCACACACGTCTAATATCTCCCCCTGGGCATCACATACAACTTGCATGTTCATAGAATGAAATGCCTTCCTATTTCTGTAGGTGGCTTCGTGTGCCCGGGGGGGTCTGAGGGCTATGTGTGTGCAGTCTATCACACCGATGACCGAGGGGAATCTAGCAACAGCATAGAAGGCGGCCATGTTGTTGTGCAGAGCCTGGGGGGTGGTGGGGAAAGTGATGTAGTGTGAGGTGTGAGTTATGAAGGCATCCAGGAACTGGGTGAGACAGTGTGAAATAGAAGCCTGGGTGAGGCCTGTGTTAGCAGCTAATACGGATTGAAAACTGCCAGTGGCCAGGACAGAGAGAGCGGAAGTGATTTTGAGGTGGGCAGGGATGGGGTTATTCCTACGTGTCTGGGGCTGAAGGAGGGGTTTCAGCTGCTCACACAGCTGACGAATGGTGGCCCTATCAAACCTGAACCTTGTTAGACACTGCTGGTCAGTGAGTTGTAGGAAGGTGGTGCGGGGCCTAAACACTCGGGGCCGTGAATACCTCCTGCGGTGGGTGGCCTCTTCGTGTAGCATGAATGCCACAAGTGCATTAAGTGCATCCATATCCCCACCACCAGTGCAAGTATTAGGACTAGTAGTCAAAAAGCAACACACACAGATCTGTCACTTCCAGCCACCACGCCCCTCTGGCCACTCACTCGCCAAACAGTACAGGCACACAGAGACAAACGGAGGTCAGGGAATACAGTATACACGTGGGAAGAGTGAATGGGGAGGGGGAGGGGGAGGGGGAGGGGAAGGGGCGATAGAGCAAAGGAGTAGGAGTAAGGAACGGTGAAAGGGTAAGACACAAAAAGAGGCAGGGCACACAGACGACCGTCACAGGTACTGAACACGCTCGGCTTTCTCTCTGCAACCACCACTTCAGCTCTTCCACCAACAATATCGCCACTCTCCAACTACACACAATCGCTAATGAGTCTAAAGACGCTTTCCCCCTTGCTCTGGTCGCTTTTATTTCGGGTCCATCATATTACGCCCATCTTCCCGCTCAACCAGAGCCATTTCGCTATTCGTTATACGTTGTACCCGTCCACGTCGTATCACCGCCCCTAACACGCCCCCGACACGCCTCTTATTTGGGCGTTTTTACGTCCACGTACGAGCGACACGGACGCACTGAAACATTGCTTTCGATTATATGGATTTACTCGTTTTTGTGAGATTAACGTCCATCTCCCGATTTAGGTCGGCTCTTGGGCGTTTTTCTCTTTCGATTATAAGCAGGTTGGTGTTCCAATTTCCAGATCATTTATAAATATGTTAAATAGAACCAGTCACAGAACAGATCCCAACGGCACTCCACTATTCACCCTCCTCCATTGAGAAATGGCTATTTAACCCTACCCTCTGTTTTCTGTCCAAGAGCCAGTTCCTAATCCACACCAGAATCTTGCCTCCTATCCCATGACTCTTTAATTTTCTCAGGTGTCTCCCATGAGGAACTTTATCAAAAGCTTTCTGAAAATCTAGATACACTACATCAATTGGCGCACTTTTATTGATATGTTTATCCATGTCTTCAAAGAAATGAAGCAAATTGGTGAGGCAAGACTTCTATTGCCTCAACCCATCCTGACTCTGTCCTATTAAACCATGTTTATCTATGTGTTCTGTAATTTTATTCTCAAGGAATTATTAGCTATATGGAGATATCTGGTGGAGGTAGAAAAGCAGTGGGTAAAACTGAAAGGATCTACATTATAGGCAACACATGTTTTTGTTGGGAAAGTCAATAAAAGTATGAGGAAAAGAAACCCACTTTGGTTCTCAATAGTAGAAATTAAAATGGTAAGGAAAAAGAGGTTAGCCTTCATAAACTACAAAAGATCACAGAAAGAGGAAGATGGGCAATAATCAGGAAAGCAAGGATGCAAATGGAAGAAAGATAACCAAATTTATTAGATAGGTTAGTGATAAGAGGAAGTATAAAAGTGACATTGTGAGGCTCAAGGGTGGAGGGGAGGAATATGTAGAAGCTTACAAAAATAAGACAGAATTCCTTAACAAATATTTCTGTATCCAGGACTGAGAGAAGGAACATAGAAGAGAAAGACAAATAGGAATGGAAGTGTATAGACCTTGAATATTTTCAGAAGTCTGTGGTCAAGAGGAGCTAACTAAACTAAAGATAGACAAAGCAATGGAGCCAGATGGGATAAATGTGAGGGTTTTAAAGGAACTTAGAGAAGATCTGGTGGCTCCGCTGTATGACCTTTTCCTTGTTTCTCTAGAATTGAGAGTGGTCCTAGAGGACTGAAAAAAAGGCAGATGTGACCCTCTCAACAAAAGTGGAAGTAAGGAGGAGGTTGGAAACCAGACATTTAGTCTGACCTCTGTGGTGAGTAAGTTAATGGAAACACTTCTACAATAGAGAATAGTGAGGTTCTGGAAAGCAATGGATTGCAGAGCATGAGACAGCATGGTTTTACTAGAGGGACTGTCTCTTCATGTTCAAGTGTACAGCGCTGCGTACGTCTAGTAGCACTATAGAATTGATAAGTAGTAGTAGTACTAGAGGTAGGTTGTCAAACAAATTGTATTAATTTCTTTGACTAGGAACAAGACAGTTTATTTATTTGGATTTTGCTCATGTCTTTTTCAGTGGTAGCTCAAGGTGAGTTACATTCAGGAATACTGGGTATTTCCTTGTCCCTGGAGGGCTCACAATGTAAGTTTGTACCTAAGGCAATGAAGGGTTAAGTGACTTGCCCAAGATCATAAGGAGCAGCAGTAGGATTTGAACTGGGCACCTCTGGAGGTCAAGATGGGTACTCTAACCACTAGGCCACTCTTCCACTCCACTATGGATCAAGGCAGAGTGCGATGTGGTTTCCTTAGATTTTAGCAAAGCCTTTGATATGGTTCTGGGGAAAGGAAGAAAAGATATGGATTGCCTTGAAAAGAGAAAATGGAACCTTTATCCACATGGGTTTTGTCTACACCCCTCTGACATAATCAGAGCATCTTGACAAAGATCTGGTTGTAGATGTCCAAAATCTGGGAAAGGAAAGGGAGATGCTATTACTGGGAGATTTCAACCTGCCAGATGTGGATTAGAAAAGTTCCATCTGCAGATTGTAAGCTCTTTGAGCAGGGACTGTCCTTCTATGTTAAATTGTACAGCGCTGCGTAACCCTAGTAGCGCTTTAGAAATGTTAAATAGTAGTAGTAGTAGTAGAATCGGAAAGACGTAGAGAAATTGTGAATGTCTTTCAAAATGCTCTGCTCAGACAAATGGTGACAGAACCCACGAAGGAAAGAGCAATGCTGGATCTGGAGCTCACAAATAGGGAAAGTGTGTCTAAAGTCTGAGTTGGTGCCCATCTGGGTACCAAACTCAGACCAAACAGTTATATCAAACCAAACAGTTTGGTTTGATATAACAGCTAAAGCAGGGGGAGGGCAGCCACATAAAACTCAAAATCCTGGATTTCAAACATGCTGACTTTAGTAAAATTGGGGAGTCTCAGAAGAAAGAGCTTATGGCATGGGAGGACATTCAAGAAGTGGAAAGACAGTGGTCCAGGCTGAAAAAAGCTATAAAAAATGACTACAGATCCTAATGTAAGGAGAGTAAGTAAAAGCAATAAAAAAGGAAACTGATATGGTTCTCAAAACAAGTGGCTGAGAAAATAAAGACAAAAGAGTTGGTACTTGTGAAATACAGAAAAATGCAAGAGTAACATAGAAAACAATATTACATGAAACTGAAAGAAGTAAAGAGAGATATACTAGCAGAAGAACAAATGGCTAGAAATGTAAGGAGGGGTGAGAGGAATTTCTCAGGTATATTGGTGAAAGGAGGAAGGCTAAAAATGGAACTGAATTTATTCATTTGATGTAGCACCATATAATGTCATGTCTTGGTAGTTTACAACAAAACCATAAAACATAAATCATGTATTATACCTATCTCATACAAAATTTCTTACTTCATCTAAAAACAGTTATTAAAATTTCCTTCTTCTTCTAAAAACAGTTAATAAATCAACAGTAAAAAATAGTTCATAAGTCAACTGGAATACTATTGAAATAGAAAAGTCTTCAAAACTTTGAAAATTGTAATAAGAGGAAAGATTAGAAAAGCAGTGCAACCAGGAATTTTGTAATGATGGTCCATAAGTATTCTGTAAATACATTTCAGCACAGTGCTTTAGAATACTGGGGTTGCATGGCCAACTTGAACCAGGATTTATACCAGGTTTCAGCAGGCATAAGTTCTCATATCCAAAGTTGAGTGCAGGAATCCACACTAAGTGCTATTCTATAAAAGGAACTCAGCCCAGGGAACTCTTTGTAGAATGGCACTTGGTGAAGATTTCTCCTGGTGCTTATTTTGAGTGCCATTTATAGAATTCTCCATGTGCTTCTATTCTGTGTTCATGGAAGAAAGTCCTGGAGAAGGACCATGATCAACTGGCAAAGGTACATATGAGAATAGAGTAGATATCACAACATTCATGGAGGAAAGTGTTTATGAACAACTTGAAAAACTGAAGGTGCACAAAGTCATGGGACTGAATAGGACCCATCGCAGGATATTGAGGGAGGTCAGGAAAGTTCTGGTGAGTTCTATTAAAGATTTCTTTAATAAATCTTTGGAGATGGGAGAGGTTCTATGGATTGGAGAAGAGTGGATGTGGTCCCTCTTCACAAAAGTGATTACAGAGAAGAAGCGGTAAGCCTCTCTTCGGTCATTGGAAAAGTAATGGAAGTGCTGCTGAAAGAAAGGATAGTGAATTTCCTGCAATCCAGTGGGTTTCAAGATCCAAGGCAACGTGGTTTTACCAAAGGTAAATTATCCCTAACAATTCTTTGTCTGGATAACCAGATAATTGGCTCAAGGACATGTGCTAGATGTAATCTAATTGGATTTTAGTAAAGCCTTTAACATGGCTCCTCATAGAAGGCTTTTGAATAAACTTGGCAGGCTGAAATTAGACCCCAAAGTGCTGAACTGAATTAGAAATCAGTTGACAGACAGATGTCAGAGGGTGGTGGTTAACAGAAATCACTCGGGGGAAGGAAAGGTGAATACTGGAGTGCCTCATGGATCATTGTTTGCCTTTTTGTAGATAATACCAAGATTAGCAACAGAGTGGACACCTTGAAGGGAGTAGGCAACATAAAAATGATCTGCAAAAGTTAAGAGAATGGTATAATGTTTGGCAGTTGGGGACTAGAAATCGATATGTTTTAGGAGGTGAGAGGCTGATATTCACAGATAGGGAGAGGGACATTAGGGTGATAGTGTTGAGGATCTGAAGGTGACTAAACAGTTTGACAAGGTGGTGGCCTTAACCAGAAGGATGCTAGGTGGCATAGACAGAGGCATAAGCAGCAGAAGAAAGAAGGTGTTGATGCCATTGTACAAGCGGTTGGTGAGGTCCCAGTTAAAGTATTGTGTTCAGTTTTGGAGGCTGTATCTTGCTAAGGATATAAAAAGATTTGATGTGGTTCAGAAGGTGACAAAAATGGTATGGGGCTTGGGTCAAAAGACATATGAAATGAGACTGGAAGACCTGAATATGTATACCCTCTAGATGTCCAGTATATGGCAAGAGTTTAGGATGAGCTTGAGAGGGCTTCAGTGGCAAATCCAGTATCTGGACCCTGAGGACAATGCTGGGTGGGCTTTCTGATTCCTGTGTATGACAAGACAGATTGGGATGAGCTGGAGTGGACTTCAATGGCAACTCTAGTAGTTGGAACATAAGGACAGTGCCAGGAGGACTTCTATGGTCTATGTCCCAAAAATAGTACAGAACAACCAGGTTCAAGTATTTTATTCCACATTCACTGTTGGTTTAATCACGCTGGGCCCAGATTTGTCTAGTACAGCCATCTTCCTTTAGTGGATCAAAGCCAGTGCAAAAGGGTGTTCCCTTTGAAGTAGTCTCTTAACTGCAGCTGTGAGCTCCCACATATCATGAAACATACTTTCTTGTTAGTAGAAATAAGCAGAATCATTAGTCATGAAGTTTCAGGAATGTTCAAAATACTTTCCCAGTGAAACCTTTTCTACTTTATAATAAACTGAACCAATTTCCTTGTGTGTGATTCATCTTAGCTTAACTCTGTCTAATGCCTACAGAATCTCCTAAAAACCCGGAAGTAAAATATTCAGCTGGCCACTAAGCACATAAAGTTATCTGGATAATTTATCCAGATGGCAAAAACTAAAGCACAACACTCTCGCATGTTTCCAGGTTAGGTCATTTTCCTGTAATAGGGGCTAAATTCTATATATGGCACCTAAATAAAATCAGCACTGAAAAAATGCTATTCTATAAACTGTACTTAAAGTGAGGCATAGCTTATAGAATAGTGCTTACACTCAGGAACTTTATGTTCGCCCATTTGCACCAACTGAAACATGATGCAAATCCTTGCACCGTATTTATTTATTTATTAGGTGGTGTACAGTAAAAATAAATCAAACATAAGCAATAGACAATTACAGTAGTAAAAATATTCAAATAACAATACAAAGTACGGCATGGTACACCACTTACAATGTCAACACAGTACATAATAGAACACTGTAATAGACAGCATAGGGTATAAGCAAAGAAGGAGCAAATAGATAGGTAAGAGAGTAATGGGAGTTAGAAGGGGACTAATTTAAAGAAAGTTGCACATGAGGTCAGACAGCTAGGATAGAAGTGGATGAACATGTCCTTCTGCAGTATGTGCAGGATCCCCCTTATTCTAAAATTATGTATATACATTTTAGGAATGTCCCCAATTCACCCATGACCCATTTCTGCAACCCATTTTTGGACTCACGCTTAAAATTTAGGTGCAGATGCAGCACCTAAATTTACATGCGTGCATTTCAATTAAATCTAATTAGTGCCAATAATTCCTTGTTAACCTAATTATCAGTGTTAATTAGCTCATTATTCAATTAAATTGCATGCACAAATTAGGCATGCACCCAAATTTGTGCTTGCCATTTGTAGCACGTTTTATAAAATTCAGAGGTAGGTGCACATGAGCGTCTCATGCAGATTAATAGAAAGGACCCTAAATTTCCACACATGGCAAAGGATAGTGAAGTGACTGACCAAGACTGCAGAGAGCAGCAGTGGGATTTAAACCTGGCTTCTGTGGTTTGCAGCCCACTACTCCAACCATTAAATTACTCCTCCACACTTTCACCTTCTATTGCCTCTGCAAAACAAATATTGGGGCTAGATTTACTAAGCTGCATTAATGTTTTATTTAACACAAACCTCATTAGTGTCAATGGGGTCTATTTACAAATAACTGACATTAATATTATTAATATGCATTATTGTATTACTGAAGATTAGTAAATCAAGCCCATAGCTCATAAGCCCTTTGGAAAGGAAAATACCTCTTGTACCTAAATGTAAATAAGCTTGAGTTTGGAAAGTAAGTAATTTCCAAATCTAGTGTTATTAATTGTCCTTTTTTTTCCAGCAATGATATTTCTGAGCATTGTTGCACACATTTGGAAGCACATGGAGGTTTCTCACTTCACTCTGGGGCGAGGGCAGAACCCAGCAAAGGGAAGCCTGTGGGGCTGATGCTGGCTGAGGTATATCAAACAAGAAGGGGGAATTGCCAGGCCACAGGAGAGGAATGCCGGATCCTGGGGCAGGAGAGAGCAGAGCGAGGTGGCTGCCACTGAACATTTTTGGTGGACCATTCAGGGAGGGCTTGAGCAAAGTATGGGTGGGCCATTGCCCACCCAGGCCTACCCCTAACCATGCCACTGAGAAGGACCCAGGCCCATACCTCCTCCTACCTGTTACACTTGTGGTAGAAACTGTGTGCCCTCCAAAACTCACCAGAAGTCCACTATACCCACATATAGGTGCCCCCTTCACCCATAAGGGCTATTGTAGTGGTATACAGTTAGTGGGTTTTGGAGGGCTCAGCAGACAAGATAGGGGAGAGAGATGTGTACCTGAAGTCTACAGCGGTGCCCCCTAGGGTGCCCCATTGCTCTCCTGGGATGTCTGAGGGACCATGACCCCTCCAACATTCTAATGGCTTAATTTTGTATGTTTTTAGCTTGTGCGGTTTCTTTTTCAAAAATGGCCTAAAAAGATAAACGTACAGAGCACAAAACTTTGTTCGAAAAGGTATTTATGAAAGAAAAAGAGACTTTCTTTTTTCGAAAATTGTACATTTCCTATTTGGATTTGGGATATTTGGCGCAAAATGTCCAAAGTCCGACTTAGACACCTTATCAAAAATGCCCCTCCAAGTAACTTTGTAAAGCCTAAGTGCTTTAAAAATATGCTTCTATAAATTAGAAACGACAGGCTGGCATGATTTTAAAAAAATAATCTCTACAGCGCACACTTAATCCTGAGGAAGGAAAGCACATGTGGGGAGGGGATTCCCCCCTTACTTCATCTGCCCTCCAAGAAAGATGAGTATTCTGAGACAGGGAAGGAATTCTTCTCAGACCAGCCTAATCTTCTATAATGGAGGGAGTGGGGAAGGAATTCTCTCACTCTCCAAAAACAGATTGGAGCAGTGGAAGACCCATCTTTAACACATCTGCTCTGCTCTTTACACAACAATTCTCATCTTCAGCTCTAAACAGTATCATTATTCACTGTAAAATATAAAAAGAATAATAATAGAATCACATTTCTCTGTAGAATGTGGTTGTAATTCTCTTCTACTTCTATTTAATAAATTTGAGTAGTGACCCTCTGTATTAAATACTTCCCTGATAAAAATGAAAGTTACAATTATGATGACTTGGGGACTGGATTGCTCTGATCACGGGCATGCTGCCATCTTTACTGTGAATTCATTTCTGTAGTTGCCTTCTCTTGCTTGTGCAAGCATCATCCCCACATTACTGATTCCCAAAAGAAAAACAAAAGCACTAGCCAAGTCTTTGAAGTTCCTAATTCTCACTGCAAGTAAATTAGAGCTCTCCACTTACCCATTTGCAGGAGGGAGATTTCAAGCCAGTCCTGGATTTCTAACAACTTCATCCTTTTGTATTCTAATATTTCTGTGAGGTGGATTGAGAAATGCAAATACCTCAAGGCGAGGGGGAGTGAAAGAACGCGTCGGAATCATGGAATTTCCTAAGTGCTGGCAGTTTGAAAATAAGTGTTCTTTTGAACCCTCTATATTCACTGTATTACCATGTAGAGCAGTTTGTTACAGTGTTAACACCAAGAGTGTAACCTGAGATTAAGTACTGCATTCGACACTTGTATAATTGTGTGAAGGACATCCAAAATACCACACACTATAGAAGGTTTTTGGCCAATGATGAACAGAGGACCTGTACAGATCCGTTTAAGCTCCAATAGATGGTCATAATCTAGGAGCTCTGTGAGGCCTTTTTTCCTTCTTAGTTATAGAACGGTACTATTTTTGAATATTTCAAACTTTTTCATCCAGTGGAAATTAGTATAGTTTGACAGCATCTAACGATTGTATATTTCCACACCCTAGATATTCTTTACACATTTTAAGAAATGCAAATACCACCATGTAATCAAACATAAAATTAAAAAACCTCCCTCCTGAATCTCAGTAACTTCGCAATGGTATTACCTGCCTTAGCCTATGTAATAATCATTCCTCACAGACATGAAGGCTGATTTTACATAGGGGCACAACATGGGAAACAGGATATCCAAGTATGTATATTCATATTTCTCTGGTATTTACAAAAGATTCTGCCTAATGCGGAGCCTTTTGTAAAATGCGTACATATGTATTTGCCAGCACATACAATGAGAACAGTGATTAAAAAAAAACATTAATAGAAAAAAAGTGTCACATTATTTAGCAGCTTCCACATATAATATCCGGCATTTATATGTGGAACTGACGATTTTACAACTTCCATGTATAAGTGTTGGCTAATATATATATATGTCGGTGCCACAAGTCAGGAGCCTAGAGGCAGCACCGAGTGCTAATTATATAATAGCCTCTGGATGCCAAGATTCCATTATAGAATACTAGTGTAGGGTTAGTGTCTACCCTAGGGCTCTACTGAGTATTTGGCCCCCTAGTGCCCCGAATGCATTATTCGGCCAAATATGAATAATGCATTTGAGGCACTGGAGAGCCAAATATTCAGTACAGCCCTAAATTCTACACATCTACATTTAGGTGTACCCACTTACGCCATGTCGATATTCTGTAAGTTACGCCTATAAATGTTGGTTCTGCCCATACTCCTCCCCTGTGAACGCCCCCTCCCTTACATTTAAGTGCTAAGTGAGAGATAGATAGATAGATAGATAGATAGATAGATAGATAGATAGATAGATAGATAGATAGATAGATAGATAGATAAAAGAACATAATTAAGACATCTGATTGTTGGTTATAACTAGAAATCCCCGGACTCCTCTCTCTCCAGCATAATTTGGGTTATCTGGTTAGAACCAATACAAAATGATCAAAAAGGAGTATTCATTCAAAGAACCTATGCAGTTATATAATAACTCCAAAAAACATTTTGAATGAAAAGAGTGCTTAACAAAACAATGTGTTTTAAATTATTGAAGAGGAAAAGACCTCAGAAACGGTCTGCGGAATTTTATCTGTCATAGATTATTGTAGTCTCGAAAGGTGAACATAAATCATAGTCTAGATGAACATAAATCATGTATTACTCGCAATAAACTTGGAGCCCCTTGGACGGCACATTGTACAACATTCAATCATTCATTTGACCAGTTGAGATGTTTTGTGATTCACCAAGTACAACACAACATATGAGGTGGTGATAGAAATGTGAAATTGCTCCAGTTAGAACAACGCTGGATTCACAAATTAAGAACATCAGAACCGGAAGGTCTCAATATTTTGATTGAACGGACAGCCTTTTTTTAATACTTAAATGGCGTAGTTGGGCTCATTTTCGAAAGAGAAGGATGTCCATATTGCAACATAAAATGGAAGATGGACATCCTTCTCCCAGGGATGTCCAAATTGGTATAATCGAAACCCGATTTTCGACATCTCTAGTGGAAGTCTGTCGCAAGGACGTCCAAAGTTCAAGGGGGTGTGTCGGAGGCATAGCGAAGGCAGGACTTGGGCATGCCTAACACTTGGATGTCTTTGACTCATAATCGAAAAAAACAAGGATGTCCCTGATGAACACTTGGACATTTTCACCTGGACCTGTTTTTGTTACGAATAAGGTGCAAAAAGGTGCCCGAAATGACTAGATGACCACCGGAGAGAATTGGGGATGACCTCCCGTTACTCCCCCAGTGGTCACTAACCCCCTTCCACCCTCAAAAAACATCTTTAAAAATATGTTGTGCCAGCCTCAGATGTCATACTCAGGTCCATGAGAGCAGTATGCCGGTCCCAGGAGCAGTTTTAGTGGGTACTGCAGTGCACTTCAGACAGGCAGACCCAGGCCCATACCCCCCTACCTGTTACATTTGTGGAGGAAACAGCGAGCACTCCAAAACCCACCACAAACCCACTGTACCCATATATAGGTGCCCCCTTCACTTGTAAGGGCTACAGTAGTGGTGTATAGTTGGGGGTAGTGGGTCTTGGGGGGGGTTGGTGGGGCTCAGCACACACGGTAAAGGAGCTATGTACCTGGGAGCAATTTATGAAGTCCATTGCAGTGCCCCCTAGGGTACCCGGTTGGTGTCCTGGTATGTCAGGGGGACTAGGGCACTGCAAATGCTGGCTCAAACCCATGCCCAAATGGCTTGCATTAGGATGTTTTTGACATGGACGTCTTTGGTTTCGAAAATCGCCAAAAGTCAGAAACGTCCATATCTAGAGATGTCCAAATTTAAGGATTTGGACATCTCTGACAGTATTTTTGAAACAAAAGATGGACATCCATCTTGTTTCGAAAATACAGGTTTCCCCACCCCTGGATTTTGCCATTTTGCAAGGACGTCCAAATCGCAACTTGGATGTTTCTTTCAAAAATGTCCCTCGGTATCTTCCTATAGGTCAATGAAGAAAGCTTGAACAGTGATCGGTGAATTAGTAGGCGGCATCCTTGTTTAAATAAACGCCTTATATTCTTTCATTACATATCTCGAGAAGCAGCTCAAGTACAAGATGACTGTGAGTAATACCAGACTGTTTTCCTGGATTTGTTCATCTGCAAAGAGCACATTCTAATTTTGTATTTTTTTTCATAGAGTTTACCATGAATATGCTAATTCCCCTAAAGAAGAACCATGGTGAAATGGGAAGTCTGTTGGGATTCATTAAGATAAGTGCTTGAAGTGATTTATCAAGAAAAGTGTTGGTAGTCTTGATGGAGACAAAGTACTGGAGATTATCATGACAAAAAAACTCTATTGAAAATTTTAGAAAGAAGAAAAATTATTTAACAAAAAAAAGTTTCATTAGGTAGGGTATGGAGGTTTTTGACCAATGATTATTTTAATGTTTGTTGAGACTACAATCATCTGTAACAGATAAAAGTCCGTAGACAGTTCCTGAGGTCTTTTCCTCCCTTTCAATAATTTAAAACACATTGTTTTGTTAAGCACTCTTTTCATTCAAAAGTTTTCTGGTTAGAACCCAAAGGCCCCAAAAATCATCCTCATGCTCATCCATGGTGCTCTTATGACATCATCATGTCGTTGCTGTCACATCCAGATGATGTCACTGGAGCAGGATCTCTATCTGTCAGCATCTGTTTGAGAAAGAACCTGGAGAACCAATGCCTGCATTTACTTGGTGTTTGCCATCATACATCAGGACTTTATTTGAAAACCTACCAGATATTTATAGTAGAGAAGACCCCATATTTGGGCTAATAGTGTCAAGTAGACCCTTTATTATTAATTTAATTTTGTTTGGGGGTCCACTGGGGGTGTTAGTTGCACTTTTGCAGGCAAGATTATTATACAAGTTTTTCACAAATATTACTAATATATTATTTTGCACACACAGTTTTATAGATTCATATTCAACAGTTTTTATTTTGTTTTTAGTTGCTTTGTCTGATGTCTGATAATTTTATTTTTTAAGTTTTATAATGAGTGCTGTGGCCAGTACATTTGGGTTTATTTTTTTTTTGCTGGGTTTCTGGTGTCTTTTCTTGAGATAATTACAAATTTATGGGTCCTTATACTAACCCACGGTAAAAAGTGGCCTGTGGTAGTGTGTGCACATGTTTTTGGTGCGTGCCGGGCCAGTTTTTACCGAATCTGTAAAAAAGGGCTTTTTTAATGGGACGGGAAAAGCGCATGCGGTAAAACTGAAACTAGTGTGTACCCAAAACCAGCCTGAGCCCTTAACGTCACCCATTGATCTAGTGGTAAGAACTCATGCGCTACACGCACGGTGACCGGTCAGCATGCACCAACGGCTGATTACTGCTGGAAACGCTGTGCAAGGGAGGAAATAAATAAATAAATCATCCAGGTGTTACAGGCACGTGGAAATCTGACATTACTGCCAGGAGCGCGGTAGCCTGCTTGCAGTCTCATTTTGGCACTCAATGCATGTGCGTAGAGCCTAATGTGCCTTTGAAAAAGGGCCCCTAATTTTTTTTTTTAACTATAAAACATGAAATCCTGCTAAAAGTTTCCTAAAATATGATTTGGTGCTGTGAAAAGAACCCTCGCAAAACCTTTACAATCAAAAGCCCAAAATATAATAATCTCTCACTAGCCCCTTCTGAAATGTTTCTTTTCCCACCCACCAGTTTTTCCCCTCATATGCCTCCTTTCCATCATGCAACACTACCAACAAGATTATGTATATATTTGAAATATGTGTATTATTCACTGACTTGTGACCCCTTTGAACTGAACCAGGCATCCAGAGGAAGCCAAGCTACAGATGAGGGCTTGGCTGTTAATAACTTGGACATTTCCCCCAGCCCTGCAGCAAATGCCTTGGATCCATCCAAGTCAATGCACAGCCTGTCCTGGTTTGACTTTTATTATCCAATACTCCCCATTCAGCTGGGGTTTGAATTTAATCTGAAACAGTTCATCCATCCCTAAAATATATTAACATTGGTCTGATATTTTCATGGACCATTATTTATTGCTCAGATGGATTTGCTAAAGATGGAATATCGCATTACTAATGCTGGCAAATTCTATCGCATCTAGATAGGCCAAAACCTCATAACCTTATAAGATAAATTATACTAGAGTTGGATAATGATGATTGAAACAACTTGTGGTATTCGCTTTCTAAACGTCTGCTGGAAGGCACTTTTAAAAACTTGGAAATAACATTGCTCTTATTCATATTTCCTTAAAGAACCTAAATATATGGATGCTAGAAATAAAAGAAATATTACACAGAGAGCCACATTACAGTAGAAATAACAAGGTATTTCTATGATTTACTATGAATATTAACTGGAAAAAAAACTTGTGGAATGAAGTTTTGTGCAGTGGGCAATAGGACTGTCACACTTGCTGTAAGTCTAGAAACTTATCAACTTTCCCCCGGAATTCTATATAGCGCGCCTAGAGATTGATGCTGAAATTCAAGCATATTCTAAAAATGATGCATGTAATTTAATTGGCTTAACAAGCTAATCAGCATTGACAACAGCTCTTAAGCAATAATGAGCACTAATTGGCAATAATTAAAATTTACATGCAACTCGCTAAGCACATTCTTTAATGCTGTGTGCCTAACTTTTAATGTTTAAAGGCAAAAAGGAACATGGTTACAGGCGGGGATATGGGCATTCTGAAATTTATGTACATAGTTATAGACTATGGCCCAGTGTGCTTAAATCTGTGTGCAGGGATTTACGCCACATTTTTGTTTATGTAAATGGAGGCATGAAATATCAACTCAGCATATTCTATACTCTGCACCTAAATCTAAGTGTTGCTTATAAAATACGCTTAGTTGGCATTGATTTCTGCGACAATTTTATTTTGGTGCCATATATAGAATCTCCGCCTTTATGTGTCAAATAGTTCTTATGGAGTGGGTTACACTTTCAGGACATTTAACTTTTGTTTCTTTACAGCATCTTTCATTCTTATATTTGTGCCTCTGTGGCATGCCCTACTCTTTTACTTTATGTTGTGTACCTCTATGACCTGAGTGGTGTAGAACGAGTAGAAGTAAATCAATTTTTTACTCACTCAAAAAGTATAAAGACTAGGGGACACTCGAGGAAGTTACATGGAAATACTTTTAAAACAAATATAAGGAAACATATTTTCACTCAACAAATAGTTAAGCTCTGGAACTCTTTTCTGGAGGATGTGGTAACAGCGGTTAGTGTATCTGTGTTTAAAAAAGGTTTGGACAAATTTCTGGAGGAAATGTCCATAGTCTGCTATTGAGACAGACAAGGGAAGCAACTGTTTGCCCTGGGATTTGTAGTGTGGAGTGTTGCCACAATTTGGTTTTCTGCCAGGTACTTGTGACCTGGCTTGGCCACAGTTTGGAAAAAAGGATACTGGGCTAGATGGACCATTGGTCTGGCCCAGCATGGCTACTCTTATTTTCTTATGTAATGTTCTTATTTTTAATATTCCAATGTGTTCTCCATCAGCTTAGAAATCAGGCCTAAACAATTTGTATGTGTTTTATATGCGTACATCACATACATGTGCAAAACCCAATTCAGAAACCCAGTATTTAGAAGTGCAAGTCTTCACCATGTATAAATATCAAGGGGACTTTGCAGGGGCATGGTTAGGGTGAGTCAAAAATCTACACTTTTATTCCTTATTTCATAAAGAGAATGGATGTGTATGACCAATATTTCAACACTGAGAGTTACAGCTGTTCCCTTTCACATATAGGTTTCTATAAATTGCCCTTTACAGAAGAGATTAAAGGCATTCTCCTCTTAATCCTCTATTGCCTCTCTCCCCCTCCAAATGAAAAACAAATTAATGTTTATGCCCCTATTGTTAATTTGTAGTATGTACACGAATAGGTTTGCAAAATGGTAGGACTAGATGCGTAAGTTCTGCTAATTACACATGAAAGTTGTGAAAGATTCATTTACACGTGTAAGTTGCCAAGTTTCCTCCATCTAATATTTCAACATGTCTTTGCAAAATGGCAACTCCCAGTGGTCATACCAGCAAATACATGTGTAAATCCTTTTCTAAAATACAACTGGAATTGTTCATGTCCCAACTTGGATGTCTCAATTACAATTTCTACATTCTATCTAAAATGGGTCTTATTATATATATATATCCAGTTATCTATTATGTTTTTCTGCACTGTAAAATTTCCAGTGAGGTTCATTAATGTTAACAAAATAATTATTGAATAAGACATCAAATGAGAAATGCAGCAGTTAATTACATTCTAAATATGTTGAAGCTGCATTAATGCTTCCAAAGCTGTTAATAAACTATGTAATTAGGAAAATCAACCACCCCTTTCATACCATTTTCTAACTAAATATGGGTCCTCTATGTTGACCAGCTTGAATTACAGAATTATCCACATCAAACTATCAAAGTCACCATAATCTCCTGGTAAGATTCTGAACAGCTAAAATGTTCATTTTTTATAATCTATTAATTACTCATTAATTACCAAAATTAATGCATGGTAGTTGCAATGCCTCAGCGTGAATTGTAAGGGGCATTCATAGCATTTTGCAGTTCATTTAATACACAGGAAATTTCTTAACTGCATGTTAACCGAAGGTCAGATAATATGATGCAATTAACTATACCTCTTAAGATAGCATTAAAGTGTACTATGTTATCTGCAGTATTAACAGTTAACCCGTGACGATGATCTGCTTGTTAACTGTAAAGCATTCCTCACCCATTAACACAGAAATTATCACTTGCTAACTATTACGGTGCCGTGTTAACTGTCAGCATGTTTAAGTCTATTGTGAACATTTTATATATTACGTTATCTGACTGGCAGGCCAAGGCGGTTTACAAAGGAACAAAATAAAACAGAAAGGAACTCCATTGGTAGACAGGACAGGAAACAAACTAAACATACAGACAACGGGAAGAAAATTAATCACTTACACTGCTGAAAAACAGTCCAGGGACATGGCAACTCACATGAGGCTTCACAGCAGGCACCCAAAAAACAACTGAAAGTAGCTAATGCAGATTTTAAAACAAATTGGAGTCTAATAGAGCCAAGTCCCAATTATCTCTAGCAAAATTCGGAGACAAAGGTCTCCTGTTTCACAGATATCATTTTTCTAGTTTCGTCTGACTGTAGGATTTGGGTTTATTTAGACAAATCATAACAGGGTCTGTCAGTGACACTGGAGTTCACCAAATTTTAGAAATAATTGAAAAAAATTTCAATGTTTCCTTTTTGAGCAGAAATGTGAACATGTTCACTTGTTCATTTTTCTCTTACCAAACTTCATTCTTAAGAGATTCCAAATGTTGACAGCTATGTGTCATTAATCATAAATATTCTTCTTAAATATTTCTTCTCTCTCTCTCAGGGTTTCTAGACTGATATGATATTCACATGTGGGAGTAATTTTACAGCAAGGTGCATATATTGCATTCCTGAGAGCTCTTGCATAAAGTAACAACTGCTTTGCGGCACGTGTAAGTCTGGGCCTGTATATGTCAGTACAAATAAAGGCCTTTCTTGCAGGCAAGCTGAAAAATGGACCTGCATACATGTGTCTACAACAGCACAGGGTCATGTTTTGGCGCACCTTAGTAACAAGACTCCTAAGTATCTCAATGATATAAAAGTTTGCTAAACATAAGAGAAAAGGCACTGGAATAACGATTCTTAATAAATTTAAACAAAAGGAAACCTCAAAGCTCCCAGCAGTACCTGATCACCAATAAGTGCTTAATAGTGTTGCTTTATTTGAAAGTCCCAGGTATTATCATTGGTTTCTTATATTCAAACAGGTAAAAGAAAAACAGAACAGTGAAAAACGCCACCTGGGGAGAAAAGACTGTTCTCAAAAAATCTCCACCTACTACTAAGTACAAAAAGCTACCCCTGTACCTTCACTCAAATAATTTAAATAAAATACTATAGTATTCCTACTTTATATCACATTATACACAACTATCAAACTGGAGAATAAATGCAATTTAGCTTGCCAATCCTGTTGTCTGCTGGTTCTCTCATTCAAATTTATTTATTTATTTGTTGCATTTGTACCCCCCATTTTCCCACCTATTTGCAGGCTCAATGTGACTTTTGCCCAGTCGGTGGATAACAAATACAAAGTTGTATAGTGATCGTATGAGGTATAATTGGAGGGTTGGAATGGATGAAGATTGCATGATGTCCTGTTCGATCATAGTCATGCTGTGTTGGTAGGTGAAGAGGGTTACGTGGGGTCGTTGGGGTAGGCCTTTTTGAAGAGGTAGGTTTTTAGTGATTTCCTGAAGTTCAAGTTGTCGTGAATTGTTTTCACAGCTTTTGGGAGCCCATTCCATAGTTGTGCGCTTATGTAGGAGAAGCCGGCTGCGTAAGTTGTTTTGTATTTCAGTCCTTTGCAATTTGGGTAGTGTAGGTTTAGGTAGGATCTTGACGATCTGACTTTGTTTCTTATTGGTAAGTCTATAAGGTCTGTCATGTATCCTGGGACTACGCCGTACATGATTTTGTGGACTAAGGTGCAGATTTTGAAGATGATCCATTCTTTGATTGGGAGCCAATGCAACTTTTCTCGGAGGGGGTTGGCACTTTAGAAGCATGTTTTGCTGAATATCAGCCTGGCTGCTGTATTTTGGGCGGTCTGGAGTTTTTTCTATGAGTTGTTCTTTGCAGCCCAAGTAGATTCCATTGCAATAATTTGCATGGCTTAGGACCATTGATTGTATTAGGTATCGAAAAGTTGCTCTTAGGGAGAAAGGTTTTAATCGTTTGAGCTGGGGGTGGTAATGCCTGTTTTCACTTCAACTCGAGGCAATGTGCCCAACAATACTGTAAGTTTAGACACAGATGTTCCACCTGTAGCGGAAGTCATCCAGCCTTCTGTTGCAGTAGAAAAGCTGGTTTAGCTCCCAGAGTGTATGGACCCAGAGCAGTGCCCTCTGAAAATGTTTTGCAAGGCCCCGCCTCCAATTAAACTGTTGGTACTGAAAGAGTGATTGATTTATTATCCACTAAAGGATGAGGCAAAATTGCTTCTGGAAGGTTTTACAGAAGGTTTTCTGATTTCTTTTTCTGGACCTGCATTAGTGTATAAGCAGTGGCATTACTAGCCTCGATGACACCCAGGGCGGATCGCCGATGCGCCCCCCCCCCGGGTGCAGCGCCCCCCCCCCCCCCCCCCCCCCCTCCCCCCGTGAAATTACACCTCCCCCCCGGGGTAACCTGTTCTGGGGCAGAGGGAGGGAGCTGCAGCGAACCAGCGAAGTTAGCGTAGCGAACTCGGAGCCCACAGGTGCGCACCATGGCACCCCGCAGCGGCGTGCACCCGGGGCGGACAACCCCCACCGCCCCCCCCCCTTGGTACGCCACTATGTATAAGGTACGCAATTCTTCTTCGGTTGTTAAGCATAGTAGATTGTGATTGAGAAGTTATATAAAGAAATTGAATTGGGAAGAGTTGATGGCCCTTCTTCTAACCCGTCTTTTGAAAATTTAATGATTTCACCACTGGGTATTATTCCTAAAAAAGAAAAAAGAAAATATAGATTAATTCATAATCTCTCATATCCAGTTGGTACTGGTGTAAATACCTTTATTGATCCTACCAATTGTTCAGTGAAATATGATTCATTGGATCAGGCATTGCTATTGTTAAGGACTTGTGGTAAAGGTGCGTTAATGGCCAAGGCTGATATTGAGTCGGTATTTAGGTTGTTTCCAGTATACCCTTTCCAATCCAACCTTTCTGAAATCTCAGAGAAAATAACCTCTGCCATGAACATCCTATCATCCTGGGCCAACGCTTTCAAGATGAAAACGAACAAAGAAAAGACTCAATGCCTTATCCTCTCATCACAACACGCTACTCTGCTCTCAACCACCCTGAACACACCAGACATTACAATCCCTATATCTGACAATCTAAAAATCCTAGGAGTAACACTAGACAACCACCTAACCTTGGAAACCCATGCAAAAGCCACGACTAAGAAGATGTTCAACATGATGTGGGTATTGAAAGAGTAAAACCATTCCTCCCACAGAAAACTTTCCGCAATCTAGTACAATCCACAGTACTCACCCATGCCGACTACTGCAACAGTATCTTCATTGGCTGCAAAGCCCAAATCATGAAAAAACTCCAAACCACCCAAAACACAGCAGCCAGACTCATCTTTGGCAAACCATGATTTGAAAGTGCAACACCACTTCATGCAAAACTTCACTGGCTCCCTATCAAGGAACGCATAAACTTCAAAGCCCACACAATGATCCACAAGATCCTTCATGGCGAAGCTCCAAGCTACATGAACAACTTGATCGACCTTCCAGCCAGCAACGGCTCCAAATCTTCCTGTACTTACCTTAATCTCCATCTTCCCAATTGCAAAAACCTCAAATACAAAACCTACTATGCATCCAACTTCTCAGTTATAGGCAGCCAACTCTGGAACGCAATACCTCGACACATTCGAACAACCAATGAACACCTACCCTTCCGTAAGCTGCTGAAAACTTACCTCTTCAGACAAGCTTACCCAAATAACCCGACTTAATTCTCGAACTTAACCACGCTACCCATACTCCAATCCTGTCCCCCACAACTCTCCCAATTGTCTTACTCCTTACAACTGGATCATCTACGTTATACTTCGTACCATACTCTGTGTACTTTGTACCTTACTTTGTGTTATCTCTGTGATACTCTGTACCATATCCTGTAAGCCGCACTGAGCCTCCTATCGAGCGGGAAAGAGCGGGGTATAAATGCCATAAATAAATAAATTAAATAAATTAATATCCAGAGGGCCTGTTTACTAAGCTGCGCTATAGGTGTGCTAACTTTTTAGCATGCGCTAACGATAGAGACACCATTATATTCCTATTTGTGTCTCTGTCATTAGCACGTGCTAATTTTTAGTGTGCTCTAAAAATTTTATTAAACAGGGTCCTCTGAATCTTTTTATTTACTCAGTTTTAAGTTTTAGTTAATTCTTTTTTGATAAAGCTATGCCTATGGAATGTTCAATATCTTGTTCTCATTTTGAGGCTTTTTCTAGTTTTGTTAATTGGGTAGTTGAATACGTTTTGGAAGATAAAACTTTATTTATTATTTGGATGACTTTTTATTTTTAGGTCCAGGAAACACAAATGTTTGTGAAGAATTGTTTCAGACTTTCAAAAGTGTGGCACATCAGTTTGGTATTCCTTTAGCAAAAAATAAATGTGAGGATGCTTTGACAAAGTTGACTTTCCTTGGAGTGGAATTGGATTCGGTAGCAATGCAGTTTAGATGGCCGATTCAAAAAGTCCAGAAGTTGGTAGCAGCTATTGAAATAGCATTGTGGGTAAAAAAGTTGACACTGAAAAATGTCCAGTCTTTGAGTGGTTTATTTAATTTTGCATGTAGAGTAACTCCAATGGGAAGGGGTTTTATTAGGAGACTGTCTTATTTGACTAGAGGGGTTAAGAAAGCTCATCATTTCATCAGGATTCCATCTCATGTCAAAAGCAGATTTGAGAACATAGGTGATGTTTTCAAAGGATTTTAATGTATAGCAATTTGGCAGAATTCTCCAGTATCTAATGCAGATTTGCAATTATCATGATGCTTCTGGCAGTTTGGGATTTATTTTTATGGTGCCTGGTGTTCAGAAAGCATGGCCTGCATCATGAGTTAGAGGGTGCTGGACAAGAAATTTGGTATTTTTTAAATTATTTCCGATATGGATGGCGTTAATGTTGTGGGGAAATAGGTTGAAGAGCAGATGTTTAATTATTCAATCAGATAACACGGCTTTTGTTTTTGCCATTAATTATCAATTTGTTCAATGCAATTTGACTTTAGCTGTTTTACTTATGATTATTTTGAGCTGCTTGTATTTGAATATTTTGTTTGCCTGTCATAGGCGCCCGGTATTGAAGGCTTGGGGAGGCTAAGCCTCCCCAGCCGCAGCGAGCCGGCTCCTCCCCCTCCCTCAGGATCCGGTCCCGGTCCCTCACGTTACCGACCTGACTCTTCGTCTTCGGAGCTGTCAACGCTAACTCTCCTCCGCTGCGCTAGCGCTGCCGGCGTTCGCACTTTAAAAATGGCCGCCGAGACTTCCAGAGGCAGCCTCGCGAGACTTCTGCTGAAGTCTTGGAGGCCGCCCTGTAAGTCTCGGCGGCAATTTTGAAGCGTGAACGCCGGCAGCGCCAGCGCAGCGGGGGAGAGTTAGCACTGACAGCTCAGAAGAGTCAGGTCGGTGACGTGAGTGGACCGGGTCCGGAGGAAGGAATTCGCCGAACAACTCAGGAGGGGGTGGCAGGGGAGAGAAGGGAGTCGCTGGGCATTTGTGGAAGGAGGGGAGAGAAGGGTCGCTGGGTATAATGGGTGCATGCAGGGCAGGGGAGAGGAGGATCATTACTGGACATGGGTGTATGGAGGGCAGGGGAAAGGAGGGTTGCTGTGTATGGGTGTAGGGCAAGGGAGAGGAGGGGAGAGAGAAGAAATGCTGGACATGGATGGAGGGGAGGGAAGAGTGAGGAAGGAGATAAGATAAGGGGAAAGGAAGAGAGGAGAAAAACTGCACATGGATGAAGAAAATAGGCAGAAGCTGAGGACCAGAAATGAAGAAGAAAGGAGGAAAGAAATAAATGGAAAGGAAGCCCTGGAAACGGAGGTAAGAGGACAGATAGCTGCAGAATCAGATACTGGGCCAGCATGATCAGAAAAACAGTCACCAGACAACAAAGGTAGAAAAAAAATCATTTTATTTTCATTATAGTGTTTGGAATATGTCCACTTTGAGAATCAGGTGCTCACATTAAAAGTTTATATTTATTTACTTATTTATGGCATTTTATCCCACATTAAACATGAATTAGGGTGTTTTGTGGCTCTACATGAGAATTGTGATGATATGATCTCATATTGTTGACAGTCTGCATTTTCCGTATGGGTGGTATATTGGTGTATTAGGTTCTGCCCAGTGTAATATTTATGGTACAGTAAGGTTCTGAGTGTGTTTTTGCACAAAATTGTGCATAGTGTTTTGCAGTTGAGCGATTGTGGTTAGTATATGCTTTGAGCAACCACTTTATTCTTTGACATATGATACATATCTAATATCTATATTTAATAAAAGGTATTAATTGTGACTTTTATTTTTATTTATTTTTTTCTGTGTGTTATCAGACAGTTATGGATTTAAGCTCCACCCCTGGCTCCACCCCTAACCCCGCCCCCTTTAGCCTCCCCAAACAGTTGAGCCACCGACCGCCTATGTTGCCTGTCATATTCCAGGATGTAATAATGAATTGGCTGATGCATTATCTGAATTTCAGTTACCCATTTTTGTTCACTTGTTCTGGATGCAGAACGAACTCCAACAAGGATGCTGGAGGAGTATTGGAGAGCTTTCTTGGTGAGGAAGTTATTATCTCACAGTTATGCTAGTGTTGGAAAACATTTTGGTTTTTGATGAAATTTCATTGTTTGTTGCTGGGCAATCAGATTGGAGAAAATTTGATAATTGATTTTATTTTGAAAGTCATGAAGGAGTGTCAAAATCAGCTAGCTTGACTGCTTTAGCAAGTGTGGCATTTTATAATAAATTTTGTTGTCAAGAAAAGTATTCATACTCTTTTTTGGCAAAAAAATATTTAAAAGATTGTTCGTGTTCTTTTGACAAAGTTAAGAAGGTTAACGTATGCCTATTACTTGTGATATCCAATTGTCTTTATTTTCTGTACTTTCAAAAATCTGTTTTATGTATATATAAGGTTGCATTATTTCAAGATGCATTTTATGTTGCATTTAGAATTAGTGAATTAGTAGCTAATTCTAAGAATGATATAGGTGGGTGATGTACAAGTGAAACATGAGAAAGTAACATTGTTAATTAGAAATTCAAAAACTGATCAGAGTGGAAAAGGTATGGTGGTTAAGTTAAATAGGGTTGAAGGGTTGGTTACTTGTCCAGATAGGCTTAGTTTTTCGGTTTCAAACTACGAGCTCACTCTCGAAGGTTTACTGCTTGCATAAGCCTTTGTTATATTCAGGTGCATGGAGCGCATGACTTGTTGTTTTTAGACATTAACGACGACAAATATTTCAAGTGGATGATTTTATTTAATACAAGAGGCTCCTGATTCAGGCCGTGTCGGCCGAAACACAGTTGTGTCAAGTTTCTTCATCCTTTAATAAACTGTTTTATTATCTGGATCGTCATCCACTGATTCTTGAGTCATCTTTGCTGTTCTGCTACATTCTGTATATTCTTGCGGAGATTTGTTTCTTCTGTGTATACATCGAGCAGCCTCATTTGCAGCACCGGAGGGAATGACAGTTGAGGCTATTAAAAAGATTGGTAGATGGAGATCGTCTAGTTATGAATGTTATGTGCGCTAGCATTTTTGTGAAGCTGTATATATATTAATTGTATTTCTAGTTTTAATTCCAGTTCATCGAGCTGAATAGATGACTGTCTGGATCTGTGTACTCTAGGCTTCAAAGTACTTGGGAGAAGTCACCTTTAGGAAGGCATCTGGGATTGGCTGCACTTGGATTTTAGTCACCTCCTTAACCCCCAGTGGTTGGTGTCCTCCTCCTCCCTCCCCTAAATGTGATAGCAACCACTGGGAGTTAAGGAGGTGACTTATCTTAATCCAACCAGTGAATAGCTAGCTGCTCAATCAGAGCATCTGTCTGTAATCTGGCTATGCCAAGTTCCAAGTCTAATTAACATGTCCCTTCGCCTTCTGAAATCAGAGTTGGACATCTATATTTTGGCCCCTACATAGTCCATAGTTCCACCCAAACACACCCAGAGCACATCCCCTTGGCATATGAACATACTGCAGTTTTAGACATCCATATCCAGGCTTTATAAAATTGGGATTTGGACATCCATGCAATATGGATGTCTAAATGCCAGTTTTCAGACATCCAAAATGTGGATAGAGCTTCCAAAAGAAGGGCCATAGACAACTATTTGGCTTATTTTCAAAAGAGAAGGACGTCCATCTTTCCACATTAATTGGAAGATGGACGTCCTTCTCCCAGGCACGTCCAAATTGGTATAATCGAAACCCGATTTAGGACGTCCCCAACTGCACTCTGTCGCAAGGACAGCCAAAGTTCAAGGGGGCGTGTCAGAGGCGTAGTGAAGGCGGGACTTGGGCGTGCCTAAAACTTGGACGTCTTGACCCATAATCGAAAAAAACAAGGATGTCCCTGACGAATAGTTGGACGTTTTCACCCGGACCTGTTTTTCTTACGACTAAGGCCCAAAAGGTGCCCGAAATGACCAGATGACCACCAGAGGGAATCGAGGATAACCTACCGTTACTCCCCCAGTGGTCACCAACCCCCTCCCACCCTCAAAAAACATCTTTCAAAATATTTTGTACCAGCCTGTATGCCAGCCTCAGATGTCATACTTAGGTCCATGATAGCAGTATGCAGGTCCCTGGAGCAGTTTTAGTGGGTGCAGTTCACTTCAGACAGGCAGACCCAGCCCCTTCCCCCTCTACCTATTGTGTTTCTGGAGGAAACAGCGAGCCCTCCAAAACCCACCACAAACCCACTGTGCCCACATCTAGGTGCCCCCCTTCACCTGTAAGAGCTATGGTAGTGTTGTACAGTTGTGGGTAGTGGGTTTTGGGGTGGTTCTGCGGACTCAGCACACAAGGTAAGGGAGCTATGTTCCTGGGAGCAATTTATGAAGTCCACTGCACTGCCCCCTAGGGTGCCTGGTTGGTGTCCTGGCATGTCAGGGGGACCAGTGCACTACAAATGCTGGGTCTTCCCACAACCAAATGGCTTGCATTTGGTCATTTTTGACATGGACGTCTTTGGTTTCAAAAATCAGAAATGTCCATGTCTAGGGATGTCCAAATCTAGGGATGGCAAAAATTAAGGATTTGGACGTCCCTGGTGGTATTTTCGAATTGAAAGATGGACATCCATCTTGTTTTGAAAATATGGGGTTTTCCGCCCCTGGATTTGGACGTTTTGCATGGACGTCCAAATCGCAACTAGGATGTCCCTTTCGAAAATGCCCCGCTATTTGTCTTTAAAAAATAAGTCCAAAACAGGCACCTACTTGCCCTCCCAACCTAGGTCACCTGTTATAAAATTACCTTTTCAAAATATACACTAAAGAGTAGCAGGCAATTTTGTTTTAACAGAGACAGTTCTATCAAGGTATAGTGGACTAAATGGACACTGTGCAACAGGAACTGTGTGGTTCAGTTGATTTCAAACTAATCTTGTTGTTTATATATCTATGTAATAGTTTCGGTATGATTTTATGACATTTTGTGATATTTATGATTATATTTGTTTTAACAGTAACATTTTGCCCCCTGAAGCACAACTATGTTTGGTTTGATTTTATATTTGATTCATCAATAAAATATCTTTTATCCTCCATTAACCATGTCTGCTTCTATGATTATCATCCTTTTGGGATTAGTGGACTGCTTGCTGCCTTGTGTCTTGGGACCTTGTTTGAAATACATGCAGTCTATTTTTATTTTAGTGACGTATAGATGTATAAGTTATATCTCCAGTTTACATAGGAAGTCACTGAATATTCATACTACTTATTTTCAAGCGATGTTTTTCTCTGAATTCTTGGGCTAGATGTAACAGAGCACATCTTGAATCATGAAAAGCAAGTTGAGTTTTTCTACAAATTCCTAAGAACGCAGCCTTGAGAGATGTCATCCTTTGTGGTTTTTCTGATGATAGCTTATCTTTGAATTCTCCATGGGGCATATGTTATCCATCCCTGTTATAAAAGAATCAAAGGCGGGATTTGCAGTTGAGACGGCTAGTTATGACTAATAAGCTTCTGTTGCTAAATAGGATTTTGTTGTTTTTTTGGGCTTTGTCTGTTTGATTATAACAGGTGCAGAGATGTCTCATCACAAAATGACATCCTGTATGATACATACTGTGATAACTTCCACCTGTAATACAAAAAAAAAAAATCTATGCTTGGCAATCAGGGGTTTCAGCCGGAGACAGAGCTAAAAGTAGCTGCAGGAGGAAACTCTATTTTTGATTTCATGTGTGGTGGGAAGAAATAGTTATATAGCAGACATGCCAAAAATGCTTCTACAGAGAAATATGTTGTCAGTCAGCTACTATTTAAGGGGGCAGCTTTCAAAGCTTTTTCTTCACCTCCATGAGTAAAGGCACCAACAATATTTGACAGGTACCTTAACCCTAACTGAAAAGAGACGTTACATTGTGTTATTTTATACAGGGCTTATTATCCGCAAACACCAGTGCATAGTTCATAGCGGATCACAAAATAAAAATAAGGAGACATAACCCCAGAAATTACACAGCATCATAAATTAAAACAACAGAATCATAATCAAGAAAAGCACATCATAAATAAACTTAATCAATCCAAATATTCACGAAACAAAGCCATTTTCAAAACTTTATGAAATACTTGGTAATTCCTAAGCATATACATTTCTAAAGAATTCCACAAAGAAGCAATAAGATAATGAAGAGAAGAATTAAACAACTTCCTAAATCTTATTAAGTGGACTGCTGGAAAATTTATAACATGCGATCATGAGTTTTTCTGTTAATAGTGAAATATCCATGAAAGAACTACACAAGATCGTATAAGTACAATGGTGCAGTACCGTGAATAATCTTAAACACAAATGTGAATAATTTAAACCTAGCCATAGCTTCAACTGCTAACCAATGCAACCTAATAAGCAAAGGAGTAGCTGATGTAAATCCATCCATTGAAAATATCAGTCGTACCACTGTATTTTAATAAGTTGTAACCGTTTTCCAAGCATCTTTGAGCACCCATGCTGTTAAAATAGTCCAATCTAGATAAACTTATAACCTATAATAACAATCTAAACTTATCAAACTTTCAGGGCAGAGGTAGAGCATAGCCAGTTAAACAGGCATAGGGATTTAATTTTGAATCCCCGCAGGTGGTTTCAGCCATGGATGTTGCCTCTGCTGAAAAAGCAGGTGCAAAGCGTGCAGGTACCAACATACCTGCACTGCAGCTGGATCACTTTAAAAATGAGTTTGCAGGGGTCTTTCAGCACATGCTAAATACAGAACTGTCAGTTACCTATAGAAGCAAATGTTAGATGCTACTTCTGCACCACATTTTTGGTATGAAAAAATTCTAATGACTGCAAGGCACCAAAATAGGCCAGAGATTAAAGAACTGCATGAAAACACAATTACACACCCATTTATAGAATAGCTCCTAAGTTTCCTTTCATCAAGTCAGGTTTCCTTTCATCAACCTCCCGATGTGACCAGGACAGTTAATGAGGTGAAAGCCTCCATCACGGCCATGATTGGGCCTATAAGCCTGTAAGCCAAAATCTGAAACTCCAGGATGTGTCTGACTACAGTTAAACCTTTGGGACTGAGGTCCTAATACCACAGGACTCTCCAGTTATGATCAGGTCCCACTTTCTTCCAGGAGCTAATGTGATCCATTGACACTCCTTACAGACACTGCTCCTGAACTTGCAGCTCTCTATCACTCCTTTCCAAGCTGCAGCCCTATCAGCACACCCCACTCTCTCATCACAGGTCTTTCGTAAAAAGCATATACATGCAGGTTTATATTAGTGTATCCACAGCACCAGTATAGAACATCACTGTGAAGACTCGGAACTCTTGAACCAAAATTCTTCAAGGCAAATTCAAACAAAAGAAAATAACTCACAGTTAGATGTGCTGGATAAGAGTCTCTGCCTTACAACACTGGATTCTGTTCTCTACCAGCTCACCCTGTATACCAGGCAAGTCAGGAGGTCTCGGCACTGGCTGAAGAATGGATGCTGTAGATACTTTTAAACTGGTGAAAATTTGATGATGCTACAATGCTTTTGAAAGGCACAATGTTAGATACAGTTCATAACAATCATGCTGCAGACATATTCTTTTCACTCAATGGAGAGAGAATGGGCGGGCTACAGCCCAGCATACACAAGGACAATGGCCAGCCAATAGGAAAAGTCCCACAAGGCATAGCGAACAGGGACAGGTGCTCAGGAAGAGCCCATCACAAGAGAACTGCAATTACATCACTTTGTAGTCCTATCTTACTTAAAGAGCATAGGACACATATAAACAACAAACACCCTGCCTCCATGAATATGGGGGCAAAACAAAAGCACTGCATGACTCATGATGCAGGCACTGGTTGCTGTAACACATCTGTGTTGAGTTTTTTGAGTCTTCTCATTTGTGCTACAAGACAGATATTGATGGACTAAACACTGATGCTTTTATTGGACTGGTCTTTGTGTTTTATTGCGCTGTTGTTTCACTTTGGTTGCATGTTAATTTGGGACACCTGTAGGAAGCTTTACTATAATTCCTAGATTTCTTATAATACATGTATTAAAATGAGTAGATATTAATACCCAGACCCCAAAAATCATTTACTGGGGTACGAGTCCTTTCAACCAAGGACAATTTTCTAGGAAACCATACCATAGCCATGATGTTTATTGTAAACATTTCATAGCCCATGATTTTCTATTTCAGTCCTTGAAATGTGGGTTGTAATGACAAGAAAAAGCACTAGATATTGGCCTGAGTTATATGATCCTCTAACTTAGCACATTCTGTTACACGCATTTATACATTTAAATGTAGCATGCACTATTCTGTAATAGAGCACCTTAGGGGCTTGTTTTTGAAAGAGAAAAATGTTCAAACTGTGTCTAAAGCACTATTTGGACGGATTTTTTCACAAAATGTCCAAATCAGTATTTTCAAAACCTATTTTACAGACATTTATCTATGTATTTCATCTGCAATACATCTAAATCACAATGGAGTGTGTGTGTGTGGTGGGGGGGGGGGGGGGGTCGAAGGCAGTATTAGGGTGTACCTAACACTTGCATATTTTACAGCTATAATGGAGCAAAAACAAAACATCTAGGGTGAAAACTTAAACGTTTTGGTCTACACCTGTTTTTATAACAAATAAGGCACAAAATGTTGCCCTAAATTACAAGATGACCACTGGAGAGAATCAGAGAGAGATGACTCCTGCTTACTCCCCCAGTGATCACTGATCACCTCCCACCTCCCAAAAATGTGAATAAAAATAGTACTCACCAGCCTCTATGACAGCCTCAAATGTTACAGCTAGGTCCATTAGAGCAGCATTTAGGTCCCTGGAGTAGTGTAGTGGTGGGTGCAGTGAACTAGTCTGTAGACAGGTGTGCCAAGGCTCATACATCCCCCTACCTGTTACACTCGTGGTGGAAACTTGTGAGCCCTCCAAAACTCACTAGAAACCTACTGTACCCACATATAGGTGTCGCCTTCATCCATAAGGACTATTGTAGTGGTGTACAGTTGGGGGGGGGGGAGTTGGAGGGCTCAACAGAAAAGATAAGGGAGCAACAGTGAGATGTATACCTGGGACCATTTATATGAAGTCCATAGCAGTTCCCCACTACTCTCCTGGGATGTCTGGGGGTCTGGGGGACCAGTCTGCTAAAAATGCTGGCCCCTCCTACATCCAGTGTCTTGATGTTCTACGTTTTCCACGTGTACATTTTAATGGACTGAAAAAAATAAATGCACAGAGGATAAAACCTTGTTATAAATGGTATTTTCAGAAAAAAAAAAGAAAGATGTTTGCATTTTTGAAAATGGCATATTTCCTACTTGGTTTTGGATGTTTAGCGCAAGACGTCCAAAGTCCGACTTAGACATCATATCAAATATGCCCCTTCACATGTCTTAGCCTTTAACTACAAGGGAGTGTACATGTGGGTGGCATATGGGAGGGGCAGGGCATGTCTCTTGCTTATGTACGTAACTTACAGAATACCATAAGTTACATGCACACCCTACAGCACTTAAATGTGCTCGTTTACGCTTCCCGTTAACATAGCAAAAGCAGACATGCCAAAATGTAGGTGTGCTAATCTGACTTATGCTAGCATTCTATAACAGTATCTTTGCCTCAGATACCATCATTACAGGATTAGCACTCAAGGAGCGGCATCGAGGCACCTACATTGCTGAGCCAAGTTATAGAATTGCCTCTAAGTGTTTAATTCACATAATGAACAAAAAAAACTGCATGAAAAAAAAATCCCAAGTTCATACTGACAGATTAAACATCAGAAAAATATGTCAGGCAACGAAAACGAATCCAGAATAACATGTTAGACATACCACTGTGTCAGGATCAATTAACAGAAGGAGCAGCAGGAAGCAATTTTTGAATTTGGTCATGGATAAATTGTTGACATTTCCTCACTGCTGACAGCTGGAAATCTGCATCTTACAACACCTCCTTGGCCTGGTTTAGTATCTCACTTCCAAACACAAAGTCCAACCAAAATGTTAAAAAGAGCCTTAAATTGTGCCACATTAAATCCGAGCACATTGGAAATTCCATGTTAGGATGCATTAAACTCAGATTTCAGCACACTTTAGTAAAAAAAGGTTTCAATTAGAACCTGCCTGTCATCAGAAGGAAGTAACCTGGTGGGGGGGGGGGGGGGAGGCAAAGTAAGATTCTGGTGGGTGTGGAGTCAAAATGCCCCAAATCCCTCTGAGGGATGACACTCAAACAAACACTGAAAAAACCCCGAATATGTAAAAATTCATCTATTGTGTTTTATACCCCAAATAAAGCATATAAAAGAGGAAATTAAAAAAAAAAATCAAGTCCTTATAATCAAGCCCTAAGCTAGCTCCTTTAGTCAAACTCAATGCTCCCTTAGCTATGTGGGAGTCTTGCACCTACATTCAGCTATCCAGCTAGTGGGGGGGGGGGGGTGCTATTTCAGTATCACGTTTTCCATAGCAAGGGACAAACAGGCTCCAGGGAACCTGCCTAACCCTAGTGACTGAAAACACTATATTGAAGCACCACCCCCCGTTGGCAGGGTCATGGTCTGAGGACTCCTGCTCAGGGAGTGAACATTGCAGAGGCCGTAGTAGGATTCCCCCTCTTCTTCAGATTGCCAAAGTCCAGTTTTGGTACCCGAGACCCCATCAGATAGGTCTTTTGATATTCCAATGAACTTTGAGTCTTTCTACAGATGGTGCTCTAAATAAAGACTGTTATCCACATCTGCAAGCCTCCTCTTGGTTTTTATTGGAAGATCGATTGTCCATCCCTACTTTTTCTTTTGTTTTGCATTTATAGAAGGGTTTTTTGTCCTTTTTTTTAGTGTGCTCTGAAAAATATATTCCATGAACAGTTCAGCACAACACAGTTCATTCACCAGTGCTTTAGATAAGTACCGTTCAAGCGTCAAGTGCCACTAAACTCTCAATTAGCAAACATCCCAAAATCACTCCACAGAAAATATCCCCTATGGTAAGATATAAAATAGGGGAAAAATTCTCTCTTCCCTCCTAGGAAAAATACAAAAGACACTACTTCATAAAAATCTCTCTTGTCTGAGTGCTTGGGATGCACTGGGGATTCCACTCCTTCACAAACACAACTGGATTCTCAGGAGCTTAAATGTCATACATCTAATATGGTTGCATTCACCTACTGAATTCTATCAGGACACTTGAGCTGAGTCCCTTTAGCATGCATTGCTTTTTAATAGTCTTCCACATCTGGCTTCTCTGCCAAACCCTCCTTGTTTTTTTCCAGCCTCTAATACTCTGCTTTTCCCTAGCTGACCCAGAGGAGTGAGTCAGCCCTAACTGTCCTGTATGACCCAGTCAGTGGCTTAGCTACGGGGGGCCATGGGGGCCTGGGCCCCTCCCATCAAGGTCTATCTACGCCCCTGGTGGTCACAGGGGCATGCCCTGCCCCTTGGGAGCCCTGAGGATCTAAGTTTGGTTTTTTTTTCCTTAACATGGGTAAGCGTTAAAGGTCTGTTTGGCTTAAGGTATTGATGCCAGCAGCATCAGGTCTGATGGACAAATATGTTATATCAGCTATACCTAAAAACATTGCTGGAATTCAGGTACTGTCTCTGACTGAGATTTCTATCAGTCCTCCAGATAGGACTCCACCCCCTCTTTTGCTTCCTGAGATAGGGGTCTCCCAAGACCAGGGCTTTTTTTGAGGGGGTACTTGGGGGTACTAAGTACCGGCACCTTTTCCATTGTCTGCTAAAATTGATCCATGGACCCCAAGTTTTAATGAAAGAGCTCAGGCTCTACACACCAATTCTGCCTTGTCATAGATTCTGTGACTGGTTGCAGGGGGCTTGGCTATTGTGGGGTGGGTCCCTAAGTGATCACCCCACCCTTGAAGGGTGGCCTAGCATTTGAGTACCGGCACCTTTTTGCTAGAAAAGACGCACTGCCCAAGACATTCGCTGTCTATCTGGGTAGACTGTTGAACCCGCTGGAGCTTTGTCTTTGTCTTTTACTAATATTCCTGAAAAACTTAAAGTGGTCGTCCCTCAAATGGAGGCATTTCCAGAAGATAAGAAAGTGACTCTTAAAGATTTGTGGACTTAAATTCTCAAATGAAGGGAATGTTGAAATCTGTTATTGAATTGACAGAGAATGCTAGAAGGCCTTATAACTTGAGACTTTTGAATTTTCCATCTACTTATCTATTATCTCCTGAGATAGTATTTCGGAAATATCTCAAAGAGATATTGGGATTCGCTATTTCAGAAACTTTTAAAATAAATAATTGTTATTATATGTCATCAAAGAAAAAGGCTTAATTAGATTATCAGGAAATCCATTTTTCAGTGTGCCTGTAAAAAAAGGCCTTTTTAAAATTTTTGCCAAAAATGGACGTGCAGCAAAATCAAAATTGCCGTGCGTCCATTTTGGATCTGCGACCTTACTGCCAGCCATTGATGTAGCAGTAAAGTCTCACATGGTAACCGGTCGGTAATGCCTACCCGCGCCAAATGCCACTTGGAGCGTTTCCGAAAATAAAAATTATTTTTAGCTGCCCATATCGGACGTGCGCCAAAAATGAAATTACCACAAGGGCCACATTGTAGCTGTGCGGTAACTCCATTTTGGCATGCATTAGGCACACGTAGATGCTTTCGCGGCATAGTAAAGGGCCCCTCTGTTCCATGCTCAAGTAGTGCGGCAAGAAGTTCCATAAGGATGGTTCTAAGAAAGCAAATGCTGCATTCCTCGTGGTCTCTAACCTTACCCCAGAAGGAGATGAAGCTGTAAAATGATTTAGACCTTGAGATTGTAAAGCATCTCCAGGAATACAAGAAATTAATAGTTTAGATAGGATCAGTGGCATTCCTAGGCTGGCTGACACCCGGGGCAGATCGCCGATGCGCCCCCCCCCTGCTGAAATTACACCCTCCCCCCACGGGTGCAGCGCGACCCCCCTTAGGTGCATTTTTACCTGCTGGGGGGGGGGGTGCCGCGCGCCTGTCGGCTCTGAGTCCGCTTGTTCCCTGCTGCTCCCTCTGCCCCGGAACATGAAGTAACCTGTTCTGCGCAGAGGGAGCAGCAGGGAGGGAACGAGCAGACTCGGCCAACAGGCGCGCGGCACCACCCTAGCGGCGTGCACCCAGGGCGGACCGCCCCCCCCCCCCTTGGTACACCATTGGATAGGATAAATAGGTAGACTTGTAAAGCGGGTCTTATGTGTAAAATCAATATTTTATATTTGACATGATACAACAGGCACTTGGAGCCAAGAGCAAGAGCCCCTTGGAGTTCACCCCTTCCCGCTTCACTGAGTACATTAAAAGGTTTGGGGCGGAGTTCCTAGAAGAGGGTGGAGGGTGGAGGAAGGCAGAATAGCTGCTGGAGCTCAGGGGGACTTAGTTCAGGGCGAGCTGTCTCTCTGATAGCTGACTAGGTCATACCAGGGGCATAGCCAGACCTTGATGGGAGGGGGCCCAGGCCCCAGTGGCCCCCCTAGCTACGCCACTGGTGACCACATGCTGCAGTACGGGAAAAGGACCCCCAATCACACTGGAGGAAGTAGGCTGCCTCAGTGCTTGCCAAACACCCTTGGCACCAGAACCACACCAAGGTGGCACCTCCACTCCTGCACAGATACCCAAAGCAGGAGATCTCCTACAACTCTTGCCCAAAAGGTAGGACTCCTCCTCAAGAGATAATTCTCTTTATCAAAAATATGACTCTGAATTATATTTCCTATGATGCTTGTCTTTAGGGCCTATTTATTAGGCTGTAAAAACTTTTTGCATTCCTACTGCATTTTACTACAAGTAAACTACTACAGAATTCACTAAACAATGCTACCTAAGTACCACAGTTAAGTAAATACGATGGTAATTTTACTTCCATTGGTACAGCTGGGAAAAATGCACATTTCTGGCTGTAGCAAAGCACCATGCTGGCTCCCAAAACTGTAGATACTATCTTTTAAAGGGGCTGCAAGGCCCTGTAAGAGTTCTTCATATTCTCAGGTTAAAATTCACTGGTGGTCCATAAATTTTGCTTAAGTCCCTTTCCTCTACTTCATACCCCATTCCTTTGCAAAAACAAAAAAGGGTTGCTGCCCCACCCCAAACTCTCTTCAGGCTTATCTTGACACTGTGATGGTCTAGAGGAGGAAGAAGCAAGGTGTAGCTCATATCTCTGGAGCAGTGCAATTTACACTTTTTTTTTTTTGCATGCTGTGCTACTGGTTTTTATGGTGCTACTTATCACTCATCAGGCCATGTCTGGCAATAACACATGGAAGTTTGCAAATTCTGCACATAATTTGCATCTACCATGTGCTACAGCTGTTTTAATCGGCAGAATAATGAGAGATGAAGTGCTGAAACTAGTAAAGTGGAAGACTAGCTGGAGAAGAACAAAATAAAAGTGATACCCTGTTTCCCCGAAAGTAAGACATCCCCCAAAAATAAGACCTAGTAGAGGTTTTCCTGAATTGGTAGATATAAGGCCTCCCCCGAAAGTAAGACCTAGCAAATTTTTGTTTGAAAGCAGGGCCGCCAAGAGCTGGACAAGGCTGCCCCCCCCCCCCCCACCCGAGGTCGCCGGGCCCCTCTCCACCCACCCTCCGTCGCTCCCGGAACTAACCTTAAACGCCTCCTTTCAACTTCGCAGCAAGCAGCAGCAGGGCAGACCTCTCCTTCCTTCCGTGTCCCGCCCTCGCGGACATTACGTCAGGCGAGGGCGGGACACGGAAGGAAGGAGTGGCCTGCCCTGCTGCTGCAAAGGTGAAAGGAGACATTTAAGGTTAGTTCTGGGAGCGACGGAGGGAGGGAGAGCGGGCGGGCCAACCCCGATCCAACCCCGATGTTTCCCCGAAAAATAAGACAGCCCCTGAAAATAAGACCTAGCGCATTTTGAAGGGCAAAAATTAATATAAGACAGTGTCTTATTTTCGGGGAAACACGGTAGAAAGTAGAGATGATGAAATGTAAGATGGTCAACAGGCAGAAAGCAGGCTGAAATTGAGAAGAAGGATAAAGCATGGAAATTGAAGAGAGATAGTAGGAATGGTAGGAACAAAGACATGCTAGATGGAGAGGTTTAAAGTTGGAAGATGGAGAGAGATAGAAACAAATTGTGTCAAAGAATAAGGGAAGATAGAAAGGGTGAGAACTCCCAGAGAAAGTAGCAACCTGTCTAGCCTTGAGATAGAGGTTGATAGTTGAGGAATGGACTCAGAAGAAGGTAGATCCAGAGAATTGGAGTCTAGTCCTTGGAAGGTCCACTCTCAAAATGTTTGAGAGGTCCTGGTATAATTGATGTAATGTCATTGTTCTTTTGCTTTATTTCTAAAGTTTTCTGTAGTTCTCTTCTCTGGTAGCCAGTTGAAAACGATGCTTTTTGTGTTAATCTGATTTGCTCACTGAATAATCTATATAATGAATACTAAACACTAATGCACTTGGGGAGTAGAAATCCAAGGGAGACGTATGTGTTAGGCGGGGAGAGTATGATAGGCACGGACGGGGAGAGGGATCTTGAGGTGATAGTATCTGAGGACCTGAAGGCAATGAAACAGTGCAACAAGGCGGTGGCAGTAGCTAGAAGATTGCTAGGCTGTATAGAGAGAGGAGTGACCAGCAGAAGAAAGGAGGTTTTAATGCCCCTGTATAAGACGTTGGTGAGGCCTCACCTGGAGTATTGTGTTCAGTTTTGGAGGCCGTATCTTGCGAAGGATGTTAAAAAAATGGAAGCGGTGCAAAGAAAAGCTACGAGGATGGTATGGGATTTACGTTCCAAGACGTATGAAGAGAGGCTTGCTGACCTGAACATGTACACCCTGGAGGAAAGGAGGAACAGGGGTGACATGATACAGACGTTCAAATATTTGAAAGGTATTAATCCGCAAACGAATCTTTTCCGGAGATGGGAAGGCGGTAGAACGAGAGGACATGAAATGAGATTGAAGGGGGACAGACTCAGGAAAGATATCAGGAAGTATTTTTTCATGGAGAGGGTGGTGGACGCTTGGAATGCCCTCCCGCGGGAGGTGGTGGAGATGAAAACGGTAACGGAGTTCAAACATGCTTAGGATATGCATAGAGGAATCCTGTGCAGAAGGAATGGATCCTCAGAAGCTTAGCTGAAATTGGGTGGCGGAGCAGTTGGGGGGAAGAGGGGGTGGTAGTTGGGAGGCGAGGATAGGGGAGGGCAGACTTATATGGTCTGTACCAGAGCCGGTGATGGGAGGCGGGACTGGTGGTTGGGAGACGGGAAATACTGCTGGGCAGACTTATATGGTCTGTGCCCTGAAAAGGACAGGTACAAATTCAAGGTAAGGTATACACATATGAGTTTGTCTTGGGCAGACTGGATGGACCATGCAGGTCTTTTTCTGCCGTCATCTACTATGTTATGTATGTTTCTTTAATTCACATATTTTCAAGGTGAATTACATTCTGACACCTTCGTGAGGGCTTACAATTCATATTCAGTGCCTTTCAAATGTCTTCACACTTTTGTAAGTTTTTCACATTCTGCTGTCTAAAAAATACTATTTAAGGGATTCCGAAGTATTCAAGTAAGATGCAGATTGCAAAGCTCTGGCAATTTTGGCATTTTTCTTACCTTTTCTTGGTTGTTTATTCTTGAACTGATGCTGAATTGCAAAGGCAAGTTAAAGAGATCCTCCTTTCCCCAGCAAGCACATGTTTTGCAGCAAACATTGATCATGAACTTTGCCACATCTTCTTCAGTGGTATCAATGATCTCAGGGCAGGGAAGGAGCTGTCAAATAGGAGGGTGAGGCATTGCTAAGCCCTATTGGCACCTCCAGGACTCTGGGTTTGTTTTTCAAGTATGTTAAGCAATGGTGGTGCCGAAGTTGCTCCACTGATTGCATCTGAAAGAGGATCGCTGTTTATCAGATTTCCCATGATTGAACACTGAATGGCTAAGTGTATGCCAAACCTGGAGACATTAGCAGGATCCTTGGTGGTACTGTCAGCGACTGAACAGTGAGGCGACATAAGGTATCTGGAAATTTAACTTCTGAGTCAGTACAAGTTCCATTGTTGAATCTGTAGCTTTTGGTAAAGCCACAAGAAATCACACTAGAGTCAATCTGGAAAGTGCTGGACTCTCTATACTGGGGTTAATGGAGCTTTCTGTGGAAAATGGAAAGGATTTCAGTCTTGGAAGGGTAGGTGCAGAACCATGATGTCCAACTTGGTGAACTTAAGACAGAGGTTACTCAGATTAAATCTTTACAAGCCACTATCAGGCTTATTTTCGAAAGAGAAGGGCGCCCATCTTCTGACACAAACCGGGAGATGGGCGTCCTTCTCTCAGGGTCGCCCAAATGAGCATAATCGAAAGCCGATTTTGGATGCCCTCAACTGCCTTCCGTCGCGGGGATGACCAAAGTTCACTAGGGCGTGTCTGCAGTGTACTGAAGGCGGGACTGGGGCGTGCTTAAGAGATAGGCGTCCTCGGCCGATAATGGAAAAAAGAAGGGTGTACCTGATGAGCACTTGGCCGACTTTACTTGGTCCATTTTTTCTTGCGACCAAGCTTCAAAAAGATGCCCAAACTGATCAGATGACCACCGGAGGGAATCGAGGATGACCTCCCCTTACTTCCTCAGTGGTCACTAACCCCCTCCCAGCCTCAAATGTCATACCCAGCTCCATGACAGCAGTATGCAGGTCCCTGGAGCAGTTTTAGTGGGTGCAGTGCACTTCAGGCAGGCAGACTCAGGCCCATCCCCCCTACCTGTTACACTTGTGGTGGTAAATGTGAGCCCTTCAAAACCCACCAGAAACCCACTGTACCCACATGTAGGTGCCCCCTTCACCCCTTAGAGTTATGGTAGTAGTGTACAGTTGTGGGGAGTGGGTTTTTTTGGGGGGGGTTGGGGGGCTAAGCATACAAGGTAAGGGAGCTATGTTCCTGGGAGCAATTTATGAAGTCCACTGCAGTGCCCCCTAGGGTGCCCGGTTGGTGTCCTGGCATGTGAGGGGGACCAGTGCACTACAAATGCTGGCTCCTCCCACGACCAAAGGGCTTGGATTTGGTCATTTGTGAGATGGGCATCCTCGGTTTCCATTATCGCCGAAAACCGGGGACGACCATCTCTAAGGACGAACTAAGGATGACCATCTCTAAGGTCGACCTAAATGTTGAGATTTGGGCGTCCCTGACCATATTATTGAAATGAAAGATGGACGCCCAGCTTGTTTCGATAATACGGGTTTCCCCACCCCTTCATGGAGCCGTCCTGTGAGGACAGCCCAAGGAAAACGCGCGCCCTGTTCGATTATGCCCCTCCACGGCTCAAGAAAGAATGATTCTGCAGAGGAAGATTTAAAATTTTGACAGCTACATTAAGAATTTGAATATTTTGACAAATTTTGATTGTCACTCCCAAAGATTGTTTCACAGCAAAGGGCGACGAAAATGATAGCGGGGATGGGATGACTTCCCTTTGAAGAAAGACTAAGGAGGCTAGGGCTTTTCAGCTTGGAGAAGAGACAGCTGAGGGGAGACATGATAGAGGTATATAAAATAATGAGTGGAGTGGAACAGGTGGCTGTGAAGCATCTGTTCAAGCTTTCCAAAAATAGTAGGACTAGGGGGCATGCGATGAAACTACAGTGTAGTACATTTAAAACAAATAGGAGAAAATGTTTCTTCACCCAACGCGTAATTAAACTCTGGAATTCGTTGCCAGAGAACGTGGTGAAGGCGGTTAGCTTGGCAGAGTTTAAAAAGGGTTTGGACGGTTTCCTAAAGGACAAGTCCATAGACCGCTACTAAATGGACTTGGGAAAAATCCACAATTTCGGGAATAACATGTATAGAATGTTTGTACGTTTGGGAAGCTACCAGGTGCCCTTGACCTGGATTGGCCGCTGTCGGGGACAGGATGCTGGGCTTGATGTGCCTTTGGTCTTTTCCCAGTATGGCATTACTTATTATTATTATTATTATTATTATTATTATTATTATTAGTTGCATTTGTATCCCACATTATCCCACCTCTTTGCAGGCTCAATGTGGCTTACAATACATCATGGATAGTAGGAATACATGAGGAAGTGTACATTTAGTAATGGCAGAAGTGTTTTGGTATATGATAATGATATAACATGGTAGTATCTTAACAAACAACCATAATAAGAGATATATAGGAGAAGTATAAGAATTAAGGAGAATGTACATTTAGTAATAACAAAAGATTTTTTGGGGGGGTGACATGATACTGAGAAAAAAAAGATGATAGTAGTTTGACAAGCAAATATGATTGGGGCATTTCTGGATATATGTATAGAGTTCATGTTTGTTGATCATTGTTATATGCCTTGTTGAAGAGGTGGGTCTTCAGTAGACTTCGGAAGTTAACTTGTTCATAGGTCGTTTTTAGGTTTTGCGGCAACGCATTCCAGAATTGTGTGCTCTGGTAGGAAAACTTTGATGCATGCATTAGTTTGTATTTAAGACCTTTACAATTTGGGAAGTGAAGATTAAGGAATGTCCAAGATGATTTTTTAGCATTCCTGGGTGGTAAGTGTATCAGATCTGTCATGTAGGCTGGTGCTTCTCCGTGAATGATTTTGTGAACTAAGGTGCAAAAATTTGCTACCTGCCATTGTGGGCTAGTAGTTTGGGAGTGGAAACTGAAGAGCAGAAGGTGCTTGACACCACTGATTGTGCTTTGAATAGTTATTTTGGAAAAGTTAGATGATGAAGTTCTCCATAAAAAGACTCACTTGGTGTCTTGTCTTTTTACAAGAGGCTCTTTTAAAATTGTACTTTAGGTGTCGTTAAGTACATTTTTTGAGTGGGAAAGTTCAGATTTACTCAGATGTATCTAGATGGGCTCAAGACTAGAGAATAATGTGGAGATAAAGTCTGTCCCTGTCCCCGTGAGCTCTGTCTGATTCCATCCGCACAAGCCTCAAACAGTTATGATTTTATATTTAAATCATTTTATTAAAGTGTAAAAAGAAACAATATTTTGTACAACTGCGTTTTATAAATCACAAACAATACAGAACAAGGATCAACAAAATCACTATCTCCCCTCACAAATATGCCCTCCATTATTGGGAAAACTGAATAAGCCAAATTACTACAGAATGCTACTTAGAAAATTCATGCTAACAGAATACTTCAGTCACATGCACAGAACACAAATTCCGAATATATAATAGCTGACCAAAAATTATAAGCATATATTAAACCAAAACCTCAAGAAGCCACACCAAAGAAATAGAAAGAGATGCATTTCCTCCTATACCAGGAGCCAGCAGAGGAGGAAAGGCGCCAAGGCAGGCCTATGGTGGAATTGTGGATCTTCTTCGTGGCTCAATAAGGAAGAGAAAGATGTGGCGGGGTGGGGGGGGGAAGGAGGGAGGGAGGCAAGAAGGAAGGAAAGAAGGAGGAGATGCTGGACCCATGGTAACCATAGGTTTGTTTGTTTTTTTACTGTGGGGGCAAGGCTTTTTACTGCTCTCATGGAGCAGCAAAAGGTTTTGCTCCCGCACCTGTGGTAAATGCGGTTAAATTATTTTGCTGCGGATTTACCGTGGTTTACCGTGTGTCCCCATCCCTATGTCATTCTCTACTCAAGACAAAAGTAAAGAGTTCCTGTTGTTGTGTCAAGAAATATTGGCTCTAGGAGCCATAGGAGCCAACATTTCAAAATTATTGGGGGGTGCTAAACCCAGTGGAAATAACCCCTCCCTGGACACATTCAATGAATATTCTCTATATTGGGGGTGCTCAAGCACCCACAGAGTCGGCTCCTATGCTAGGAGCTAAATTTCAGTTATGATAGCCCAGTAAAAAGGTTCTTATATTAGAAAATATGTCTCATGTGTTCTATCAGTCTTCACTGTTTTGTTTTTTAAAATTCTAGAGGGAGCCCTAGAGGGAAAGCAATACTTGATTGTCTCCATTTTGGCAGTGGCATCCTAGGGGGGGGGGGCGGTGGGTGCGGTCCACCCCGGGTGCACGCCGCTGGGGGGTGCCGCGCGCGCTTGTCCGTCATTCGTTCCATGCTCCCTCTGCCCCAGAACAGGTTACTTTCTGTTCCGGGGCAGAGCGGGAGCATGGAACAAACGAAGGACAGGCGCGCGGCACCCCCCCCCCCAGCGGCGTGCACCCAGGGGGGTTCTTTTGCGGGGGGGTGTCCTTTCACCGGGGGGGGGGTCTCGCTGCATCTGGGGGGGCGGGGCGCATTGGCGATCCGCCCCGGGTGTCAGCCCCCCTAGGAACGCCACTGCATTTTGGGCTTATGAAATAATGGGAAAAGAATGTAGACCTACTCTATCAACTTAGATCATATTTGATTTATGGTTTATTAGTGCTTGATATACCACCACACCTAACTGGTAGTTCACAGTGGTTTATTTGCTTGTTTAAATCTGACCATCCTGTCTAGTATATTTGTAACCCACCTTAATAAAAGACTCTTAAGATTATGCAAGGCAGTGCTACAAATTGGGTTTTACATTACTACAGCTTAACTTTTACTGTTAATGCACATTATCTGCAGAACCGTAATGCAGCTTAGTCACTGGGGACCACAGAGTGTTTGATGTAAAGTGTACTGTGAAAGTAAGGTGATTATGATGCAGTACATGGAGTTAGACATCATGACAGAGTTTGCATCATGTGTTTATAAAGAAGATCCAGTATAATTTCACACAGTGTGAAGTAAGGGTATTTAATCCTTGATTCCTTTATCTCTGTGTTTGAGATATTTCACATTCCCTTTCTACTGCGGTATGTAGATTAATGCATTTGTATTTCTCTCCATGAAAAGGTACAGTTTCTGGTTTAAATCCAGTTTCCAGATGGTGCCTGTTGAGAGCATCCAGGTCTCTGGGGGTGGATGAGGATTAGAGATATGACTAATGGCTAATCTAAAGTGTTTTCACTCCTTGTAGATCCAAGTAGTAATCGCCTATGAATATTCACATAAAGAATAAAAAGGCTTTAGTGTGTTCAACAAATGCATATGACTTTTTCGTTCTATAGGATTCCTGTTGATAAATTATATATTTATAGACCAGTGTGACCTAGCCCTGGGACAAATATTTTCTTTAAATGATACAAGTAGCAATTACAGAAACATTTGAAGATGGCATTCAATTGCGGATAGCCAAATGAAAGATGTATACTGTATGTAGAGACCTTTAAGATTCTGATCTAAGGGCCCCTTTTACCGAGCTGCAGCAAAAGGGGGCCGGAGCTGGCATCAGCGCCACAGCTGGTAAAAGGGAAATCTCATCTTTGTACAGGAAATGGTCAAGCGGCAAGTAAAGCACTTGCCGTGTGGCCATTTTGGTGGGGGAGGAGCCCTTACTGCCACCCATTGAGGTGGCGGTAAGGGCTCCCACGTTAACCCAGCGGTAACCGGGCAGGGTGCGGCACTGCCCGATTACTGCTGGATACACTCTGGTGCTACAAAAATAAATATATTTTTGTAGAGCCAGAAATAATGGTGTGCTAGGGGTGGGAAGTACCGTCAGGCTGTTGCGGTAGCCTGGCGGTACTTCCTGTATAGAGAACGGTAAGCCTGCGTTGAGCTTACTGCTGCTTAGGAGTGTTCTAGTGATCCCTTGGAGCCCTGGATATAGGCATGCCATTAAAGACATGTAGGGCTCTGAGTGGCAGTGGCAGATCACCTTGCAGGGACATTAGTGCAAGTCTGCCTCTGTTTTCATTTCGGCATTGATGTCTACTAGGATTGGGAGGAAAAGAGGATGAGATAGAATACGATTATGAGAAGCTTGTTACAAAAAGTCAGAGATATTCCCATCGAAAGTTAGCATGTCACACTAGAGGTAATCTCTTTAGATACTCAAATACCTCCTGTGGAGGTTTTGCAGGTTATAGAAAACGTTTTAAGACAATGGAGAATATTGAATGAATTTCTCTTACAATTTGTGATTTTGGTAATTCAGAAGAATTATTTTTAGTTTGAAGATTCATTTTACGAGCAGGTACACAGAGTAGCAGTGGGTGCTTCTTTGCACCTTCTGTTGCTACATTGCATGTTGCACAGTTTGAAGACTGTCATCTGTATACCCAGCAGCTTATTTTTAATCATTACTACTACAGAAAAAGATTTTTGGGATGACTTTTTTTTTTATATGGACAGACAATAAAGAGGAACTAAAGAATTTTCTTCAACGGTTGAATTCATTGGCTCTACATCTGGATTTTTTATAACATAATTTGCATGAAATCAAAGTGTTTAGATAGTCATATTTATAAGAAAGATGAGAAATTGAAAGCAGCATTGTATTAAAAAGTTCAGATAGGAAAAATTTAGCCCCTCTTTTATCAAACCGCGCTAGCGGTCCCTGGTACGGTAATGCTGATTAAGCCCATTCACTCTGAATGGGCTTTGTCGGCATTGCTGTGCGGCTTGATAAAATAGGCCGTTATTGTGCTTTTATAGCTTCCATGCATATAAATTAAAAGATGTTCTCCCTATCAGCCAATTTTTAAGACTGCATCATATTTGCTCCTCTTTAAGGACTTCTTTTACGAAGCCGTGCTAACAATCCCTGCTCGGCAAATGACGAAGCCAGTTCAATTCCTATGGACTTCCTCTCATTTGTTAGAAAGAAATTGCTAACGCAGCTTGTAAAAGAAGCCCTAAGGGAATTTAAAATTCAAGCTCATTTTTGAAGGCTGGTTTTTTTTTCCAGCGAAGATATCCAGAGCTCATAGTGAAGTGAGCCTATTTGAGAATCCACTTTGCACAAACAAACGTATTACAATATCAACAGTGAGGACAAGATAAACCCGTTACTTTTGATTGTTCTTATTCTAGATTATCATTGACAATAGCTAAGATCATTCATAAACAGCATTTATTAATGTGATTCAAGACTCTACTGGAACTACTTATTATAGCTTTGAGAAGAAGAATAGGATAAATTCTTTCATTTAACTTTGCAAGAGAGATTATACACATGCAGGATGTTAGTCATACTAGATTTGGAAGATGTCAACGAGGGTAACAGTTGGATTCACGCTAGTATTAAACATAAGTTCAATGCAAAAAGCTCTACTATTTGAGCTACTGCTTATGCAGTATATTTTAGCATCTGACCGTGCTGACTTGTTTATAGAGGAAGAACTACTCGCCCTGTTAGGTTTTGGCTACATAAATATAAGTTTTGAATAGTCATTGAAATGGCTACAGCTCCAATTGCTTTACATTGGATTGCACATAAACATATGATAGAGGACATTCGGTGGAGAATTATCAACACTATACATTGTGGCTGAAAAAGTGGTAATTATGAACATTTAGGGCCCTGTTTAGTAAGGTGTGCTAGCATTTTTAGCACATGCTAAAACGTAGCACACGCTGTGTGAACACCCTGGAATATTATGGGCATCTACAGTTAGCATGCTAAAAACGCTGGAGCAGCTTAGTAAACAAGGGCCTTATTGAATTACAAAGAAAAAAAGTAGATTAATCAACTAAGGGGTCCTTTTATTAAGCTGCAGTAAGCACTACCATGTGTTTAATGCAGCAAAAAATGCCCTACCATGGAGTCCCATATTAATTATGGGATTGGCGCATGCTACGCATGTGTTAAAAAATAAAGGGCCCTGTAGGTACATTAGCATTTTTAACACACCTACAATTAGCGCGTGCGCTAACTGTGTAGGTGGCTATAAGGATATTATAGACACATACACAGTTAATGCGTGTTAAAAAACACTAGCGCGCCTATAACACGGTTTATTAACCAGGGCCCAAAATGTATTGTTTTAGCATTGAGGTGGATGAGGAGACAGGGAGTGGGCATGTTCTACACTAATCAGTTAATGCAGCTACATTGCTGCGCATTAACCAATTAGCACATGAGCCCTTACTGCCTACACAATAGATGGTAGAAGAGGCTCATGCGCTAATGGGAAAATTAGCATGTGGCCATTAATACTGTAACTTAAATATTTGTTTGTCCTTGAGATATTCTACATCCCTGGTTACTTACTGCACATATATTAATTTGCTTCTTGAGTTTATTGTAATTTGTGTTATATTCTGTACATTATTATGTTTTATTCACTTTATTGTTTGTGTGTAATCCACATTGAACTTGAGTCTATTTCAGGCTATAAATGTCATGAATGAATAAATAAATAAATAAATAGAAAAAATGGCCTCAGCGCACGAGAATAACCATTTAAGGATGCACAAAGACCACTTTATGCCGCAGTTTGGTAAAAAGGCTCCTAAATATGGCAACACCACATGATTTGAATGAAGAACTTCATTGGATAAGAACATAAGCGTTGCCATACTGGGTCCGACCAAAGGTCCATCAAGACCAATATCCTGTTTCCAACAGTGGCCAATCCAGGTCACAAGTACCTAGCAAGATTTCAAAACACTAATGCAGATTTCAAGCTGCTTATCCTAGAAATAAGCAGTAGATTTTCCCAAGTCCATCTTAATAATGGCTTATGCTTTAGCCTTTCCTCATAGGGAAGTCATCCAATCCCATTTATCATTTTTGTCGCCCTTCTCTATAACTTTTCTAATTCTATTACATCTTTTTTGAGATTCGGTGACCAGAATTGCACACCAAGGAGCGATACAAAGACATTATAACATTCTCATTTTTGTTTTCCATTCCTTTCCTAATAATCTCTAAATTCTATTTGCTTTCTTAGATGCTGCTGCACACTGAGCAGAGGGTTCCAAAGTATCATCAACAATGACACATAGATCCTTTTCCTGGGCAGTGACTCCTAATATAGAACTTCACAAGATGTAGCTATAGTTCCTCTATCCCACATGCATCACTTTGCACTTGCTCACATTAAACGTCATCTGCCATTTGGATGCTCAGTCTCCAAGTCACATCAAATCCTCTTGCGATTTAACAACTTTGAATAACTTTGCATCATCAGTAAATTTAATACCTCACTAGTTATTCCCATTTCTAGTTCATTTATAAATATGTTTTTAAAAAACAGTGGTTTCAGCACAGACCCTTGGGGAACCTCACTATCTACTCTTGTCCATTGAGAATACTGATCTTTTAACCCTACTCTCTTATTTTCTACCTTTTAGCAGTTTTTAATCCATAATAGGACATTACCTCCTATCCCATGACGTTCTAATTTCCTCAGAAGTCTTTCATGAGGTACTTTGTGAAATACCTTTTGAAAATCCAAACATACAATATCAACCGGCTCACCTTTATCCACATGTTTATTCACCCCTTCAAAGAAATGTAGTAATTTGGTGAGGCAAGATTTCCCTTGACTAAATCAGTGTTGGCTTTGGCTCATTAATCCATGCTTATGTATATGCTCTGAAATTTTATTCTTTATAATAGTCTCTACCATTTTTCCTGGTACCAACATCAGGTTCATTGGTCTATAATTTCCAAGATCACCTCCGGAATCCTTTAAAAAGTTTATATTGGCCACCCTCCAGTCTTCCAGTACCATGCTTGATTTTAAAGCTAAATTACAGATTACTAACAATCAGGGGCGTAGCTACGGGTGGGCTTGGGTGGGCCCTGGCCCACCCAATCTCGACTCAGGCCCACCCAGGCAGCCGGCGCGGCAACCGTCCGCTCCTCCTCCTACCTACCCATTTTTTTCCTGTAATGCAGGCCGGGTCCTGATCCGGAAGTGAGCAGATGTAGGCGCCGGCAGCGATCATTGTAGCACTGCATGCCGGCACCGCTACTCCTCCGACGCTGCTCCCCATCTGGTTTCATTCTGCTGCTTTACGTGCCTCCGCTCCTCCCACAGTGCACACAATGGCGCCACAGTGCTGAATGGAAAAATCTGCTGGCTGCCATTGATATCGCGTTCTTCACTTTCCCCTCGATGGCTCAATCAGCTTTTTTTGTTAATCTCCCCCCCCCCCCCCCCCCCCCCCCCACGACCTTGGTCTTAACACTCCCCCTGTGGCCCTACAACAGCAGCACAGAGTGCTCTTCGAGTCTGCACCAGTGCCTGCCACCACCAAAGCCCAGCTTCCTAGCCCAGGTAAAATAAATATTTTTAAAAATTGTTAACGTGTACACTCTGATGCTGGCTGATGGTGGGGTTCTGAGTAGGGGTGGGCTCTTCATTTTGCCCCACCCAGAAACCCGATGACAATAAATGTTAATAGAGCCCAGGTAGTATATTTGTCGTGTTGGTGCCTTGGTGGGTTTTTCGATGGGGTTGGTCTTTGAAGTGCAGTGCCTTGGTAAAATATAAAAAAAAGTTTTAAATTTAATGGAGGTGGGTTTCTAGGTGGAGGTGGGCTTTGCAGTGCCCAGGACTTAAAAAAGGGTCACATTTAATGCTGCTGTCCTTTGGGAGGGTAGGAAGATGCCAGACCATGCGGGGATGGGTAGGGGGTAGGATAGGGCTGACACTAGGCTACAGGGAGGTGTGGGGGAAGGGTAGGGCTGATGCCTAGCTATGGGATGGATGGTGGGAAAAGGAAGGGCTGATACCGGAATGGATGAGGGGGTAAGGTAGAGAAGGGAAGGGCTGATATTGGGCTATGGAGATGGATAGGAGGGTAGGGAAGGAAAAGAAGGGCAGATTCAGGGATATTGAGATGGATGGTAGGGAAGGGAAACGCTGATTCCAGTCTATGGAGATAGATGGGGGGGGGGGGGGGGTTATGGAAGGGCTGATGACAATTTCTAATTTTTGGTCCTTTATTCTGTAATTGATGAGGGTTGGTCTGTGTTCTGCATGTGACTGAGTAGGTGAGAGATTCTGCTGGCATGTGGTTTGTGTGGGAATCTATGAGTCTGACTTGTCTGGCTTTTCCAATAGGATGCGTAGTGGTGTTGTGTATATTTACTGCTGCCTTTGTAAAGGTACTGTTATTTGAATTGATGTTAAGGTTTGCAACATAGGATCTGAGAAGCCTCTATGCAGGATTTAGTGCTACTTTACAAAGTACCTGGCAGTGAAGGGATTTTGTTGCTATTATTGAGGTGCTACCAGAATTTGAATACATTGTTATATGTCATTGCTGTAATTATATTGCAGGATCCTGTCATGTGCATTGAGATGTTTGCCATCATAGTAGACTTATGTCTGGTCAGATTTGATATGGCATAATGTAACTATATTTAAAAATATCAGTTTTTCCATTCAGTATGTCTGTGGTTTATGTTGATCCAGGGCAGCTGTTGGGCAGACTACTTAGAAATCCATCATCAAGTGCATTCTAAGGCATTATTTTGTAGTATCCCAAGAAACACTACTCATATCTATATACACAGTGCCCACCCATATTAGCTCTGGGCCCACCCAAAATGTCAGGTCTGGCTACGCCACTGCTAACAATAGCTCTGCAAGTTCATTTTTCAATTCTATCAGTACTCTGGGATGTATATCATCTGGTCCAAATGATGTGCTACTCTTCAATTTGTCAAATTGCCTCTTGACATCTCCCACCTTTCCCACCTTTACAGAGATTGTTTCAGTTTCTCTGACTCATCAGCATTGAATACCATTTTCTGGTACTGGTATCTCTCTCACATCTTCCTCTGTGAAGTCTGAAGCAAAGAATTCATTTAATCTCTCCACTATGCCCTTGTCTTTCATGAGTGTCCCTTTTATGCCTCGGTCATCTAGCGGTCCAATTGATTCTTTAACCAGCTTCTTGATTCCAATACACCTAAAAAAGTTTTTACAATGAGTTCTTGCCTCCATCTCTCTTTGCCTTCCTTATCTGAGTGTGAGTCCCTCATATGGCGATCCAGTTTAGGTTGGGGTGGAAAGAGCTTCGACGGAAACTCCAGTGGTTTGAAACGTGAGTACAAAGACGGGCAGACTTGTACGGTCTTTGTCCCACAAAGGACAAGACGGATTTGGATAGGCTGAAGTGGGCTTTCACGGCAACTTCAGTAGTTGAAACATAAGGACAGAGGAGGGCAGAATTCTATGGCCTATGTCCCAGAAACACCAAAGAAAGACCACGATCAAGTAAATAATATCACATTCATTGTTGATTTAAATTTTGAACTGATAATGAATGTGACTGTTGGGCAGACTGGATGGACCACTCAGGTCTTTATCTGCCATCACTTACTTTGTAACTATGTTATCAGCGCTTTGCATTTGACATGCCATTCTTAATGCTGTTTTCTATTATCTTCAGTTGGATCCTTCTTCCATTTTCTGAAGGATTCTCTTTTAGCTCTAACAGCTTCCTTCACCACACTTTTTAACCATGTTGGCTGTCATTTAGCCTTCCTTCCTCATCTTTTTAATACATGAAATATATCTGGTCTGGACTTCCAGGATGGTATTTTTAAATAGCATCCACACCTGAGGTAAATTTTTGACTGTTGCAGCTGCTCGTCTAAGGTTTTTGGGTTGTTTTTTTGTTTTGTTTTTTAATCATTCTCATTTTATCATAGTCTCCTTTTTGAAAGGTAAATGCTAACATATTGGATTTCCTATGTGTACTTATTCCAGAGATTATATAAAATCTCATCATGTTATGATTACTGTTATCAAGTGGCCCCAGCATCATTACCTCCTGCACCAGATCATGTGTTCCACTGAGGACTAGGTCTAGAATTGTTTTCTTTCTTGTTGGTTCCTAAACCAGCTACTCCATAAATGCCTAGATGTTACCCCAATATTGACTGGGTAAATGTAATTGAAATCACCTATTACTATTGTGTTCCCCAATTTGTTAGCCTCCCTAATTTCTGATAACATTTCTGCATCTGTCTGTTCATCCTGGCCAAGTGGGTGGTAGTGCATTCCTACCACTACCCTTTTCCCCTTTACACATGGATTTTCTATCCTGCAGAATTTTTAGCTTACTCGATTCAATAGGAATCAGTCATGTGTCAGTATATTCACTGTTTAAGAAAAATGTCATTGCTTAGTTACCTACCAGTCAGAGAAATTTGTTTTTTTTTATCCCTCCCAGCTTGAGACATTTATTACATCGAGAAAGGCTGTCGAAGTTGAAGTTTCGGCAGTAATTAGCTCTTGATTTATTATTGTAATAGGATCAAACGCACGATATGTTAAACTCTTCCTAAAGGATTGCTAAGTCTTCAACATGTGATATTTTTGAACTCCAATTGTGGACTATTAACTGGCAAATAATTTAAATTTTATGTTGTGATATTTTCTTTAAACTGATGTAAATTTTGATTTAGACAGTTTTCTCATCAAGTTTAATGCTTGTAATAATTGTAAAAAACTTAAATAAATAAATTAAAAAAAAGAAAAATGTCATTGCCATCCTGGTTTCTATATAAGTGACTTGTGCCATGAGAGTATGAGGGGTCCTTTTACTAAGGTGCGCTGAAAAATGGCCTGCACTAGTGTAGGCGTGGGTTTGGGGGTGCACGCAGATTCATTTTTCAGTGCACCTTTAAAAAAATGCCTTTTTCCCCTCTGAAGGGACACCACCTTGTAAGTGGTGGAGGGGCTTCCGTGTTTCAATGACTCAGAGGGCTATGCTGAAGGGTTACCCATATCAGACAGGCCTCTGAGGAGAAACCAGACAAAGAGTGTCCCAAACTGGAGGATCCAAGATGGTGTCGAGGGAGGATGTACATTAGTTGAGTTCCCATTTTACACCAGAATACCTGAAGAAGTAGGCGCGCTCCCCAGAGAATGGAGAAGAAGAAAGGCAAAGCCGTGGTGTTGTCCTCCTCGAACACGGCTGGGGTCATAACGTCGGGGATATCGGTTCCTGCTTCGGGGAACAGCAAAGCTTTATTGCCGAATCTCAGTGGAGAGGGAGTGACTTTGAGTCCCCCTGTTGGCATAACCTCTCCAAGACCTGGAAACAGTAACGCTTCGCTATGGAGGTCGACAGTGGAAATGCCCGAAGTGGGTTAGGATTTTCACGCGATCCGAGGAGGTCCTGGTGCAGCATTGACTCCGGATAATAAACCAACTGGGGGATTGGAGAGTGAGCTCTTCCCCTCGAAGATATCTGGAGCAGTTTCTGTGGAGAAATTGGACCTGGTGAAGCCAAACAATGTCACAATGGACGCACTATGGGAAGTGCTGCAGAGTGTGAACAACTTTCTTCTTCAGATGTCAAAATTTTTTTAGGAATAAATATGTGATTATATCAATACTTATCTAACAAAGTGGAAGTCCAAGATAAAAAAATAAAGTTTTTCTCTACGAAATGGTTTCTCTACAAAAATCAGTTAATCTGGTAATGAAGGACAATTATGTTTCTTGTAAAAAATTGGAAGTTCTGGAGAACCAATTAAGGAAAAATAACTTGAGAAAGATAAATTTTCCTAAAATACCCTGTATATAGAGTTATATTATTAATGACTTTTGCCTTTGATTTAGATAGGAACAATGTTTTGAAATTGTATTTCCAACATATGGCTGATAGTTTTTTGGGGTTCAAAGATAAATATATCAAGGGAATCGCAGACTAAGAGGTGTGAACTCTTGGCTTTTAAGCCAAGAATCATTGCCCTTGGTGGGACCTTCCTAAAGCGATTCCCTTGTAAGTGTTTTATTTCCTGATTACTTATTTGTTGAACCCAGGAAATTATAAGAGTTTGTGGAGTTACAAGAACAGATGAAGAACCTTCTGCAGCAACTTCCTTTAAGTTACCACTGTACCGGCTGCAATTACCGATTAACCTTCCTCCCTCAGAAACTATGAATTGTAAGGTTAACCATTCTGTGTTTTTCTTATTTTCTTTGAGATTGTTTTCCTGATCTTGGATCCCCCAATTGTGGACAATAATGTGGACTAACAAAGATGATATTTTTCCTTAATGTTTGTTTTAATTGATATTTTCTCTTTTCTTTCCCATTTATGTATTGGACATAAATGTAATATAAAATGAATAAATAAAATAATTTTTTTTTTTAAATGCCTTTTTAAAATTTTTGCCGAAAATGGACGGGTGGCAAAATAAAAATTGTTGCGCGTCCATTTTGGGTCTGAGACCTTACCACCAGTCACTGACTTAGCGGTAAGGTCTCACGTGTTAACCAGGTGGTAATGACCTACATGCATAGAAAGCCACTTGATGCATGCCCACTATGCATGTCAGAAAATAAAAATTATTTTTTGGGTGCGTGTAGCGGGCAAGCGCCAAAAATGAAATTACTACAAGGGGCCACGTGGTAGCTGGGCGTTAACTCCTTTTTGGCGTGCATTGGGAGCACATAGATGCCTACATGGCTTAGTAAAAGGGCCCCTGAAAGTTTTCGTTTGCATTGGGCATTAACTCAGTTTTAAACTGGAGGCGCATCATTTCTGAAGCAGCAGAATGAAACATAGTGCCATGTTGGACAGATAACATCCTGTGCCTGTGATGAAAAAAGTAAGAACTTTTTTTAAAGATAAATGTATGCATATTTTTGTATATTTGGAAGATTGACAATCCTGATAGAGTGACAATAATAAAAAGAGCAATAAAATTTACATAAAAGTGGACCAAGGAAGATATAAAGGTAAAAGTATTAGAGTAGCCATTTGGCTCATTACATACTTACTTTCTGATGGTCCAAAAATGTTTTGTATTTAATAAAGGTTTATATTTTCTCAAAATTCATTATCGTCTAATTAAATGTACACTTACATTACTTATCACCTTCCTCAACATGAGCCTACAGTCTGACTTAATGGCTGTTAAATTCTTATATTTGAAGCTCTTTTAGATGAAACCACCAGCTCCCATTACCTAGTGTGAATGTAACATTGCTCCCAAATTTCAGATGTGATAATTCATCCGTTTTTATGTGCTTCTTACAAGTAATAGCAACATTTGAAATAGCTTCAGTTATGACATTTTTATGGCAAAGGCAGACCCGATCATAGCTGTCTTTGGTATTCTTGGAAAATGTGAATGTCAATAAGAAGCCACAAAATTCCTGCCAATGTCAAGTTCAATTTGATTTTTTTTTCTCTCCTTTCTGACTTGCTAAAACACAAGTTGCACAGTAAGTGCAGTCACTAATCACAGATGCCATCATAAATATATCAAGTTGCCAAGTAGAAGCCTGCACTGATGAGCAACAGAACTCCCAGATGCAACAAGTCACTAAGTCTTGAAGAACAATTTGACAAACTGGGTGCCAATATTTATGCACCCATTGTTCATGTAAATGTTTAGAATGCTAGCATTTACGCATGGACATGGAACACATCCCACATAAGAGCTAGCAGGGCACCTAATTGGCAAATACCCCTTTCACATACACAGTGCATGTTTGCAAGGGGGTCATACGCAGGGGTACAAGATAGAACATGGGCAGGACACAGGCAGGGCTACCAGTTAACAACAGTAACTTAAAAGGATACTGTTAAGTTACACGCAGTTCCTTGCACATTTAGGGGTCCTTTTACTAAGGTGCGCTGAAAATGGCTTGCAGTAGTGTAGGTGTGGGTTTTGGGCGCGTACCAATCCATTTTTCAGCATGCCTATGAAAAAGGCCTTATTGTTTTGCTGAAAATGGACATGCAGCAAAATCAAAATTGCCATGCGTCCATTTTGGGTCTGAGACCTTACCGCCAACCATTGACCTAGCAGTAAAGAATCCGGGTGGTAATGAGCTACGTGCTTCAAATGCAACTTGACGTGCATCCGTTACCCACGTCTGAAAATAAAAAATATTTTTTAGATGCGCCTCACAAAATAAAATTACCGCAAGAGCCACGTGGTAGTCGGATGCTAACTCTATTTTGGCGCGCGTTGG